>NC_046983.1:3764069-3824069 GCF_009769545.1 Cyclopterus lumpus | reverse complement strand
GCGAGCAGAGATGACGATTTGCTCCACTTTAGGGTCGGAAAATTGTGCTTTTTTTTGGGCAACTTTTCTGCTTTTGATACGGAGGCCGCTGTTACAAAGGGCCGCATTGTGTCTGACAGGTTTCCATTACGTTAACAAGGAGTTGCGTAACACCGGAAATATAAAACAGTTTGATTCTCATGTTCTTTGACTCCTAGAAGGGAGGTTTAAACTCACCATTAACTCTGTTGGTTTGTTCTGTTCGTCTGAATCGTATCAGCTTGACCTCCGGCCTTCCCCTCATTGTTCACTCCTTCAACGACATGTCTTAATTCAGACTTGCAGGCTACATTTTTGGGGAACCACAGGAATGTTCTGGGCTTCCAGAGGCCGTCTTTTGTACCAGTAGAGATGCTTTAAGAAAGCCAGCTGACGGTATTTAAGGACCCGCGCTGCTACTAACTGGGGCAGCAAGTGTGGCGTCACGCTACCGGCAATGTATTTACCTGCATCATCGGCAAAGAATCGATTATGATGCATTACAATTAGTCTAAACGGCGTAAATTAAATGTTTTACGACGGAATGATTGTTCAATCATCAATACACTTGGTTGTAGATTCATTTTCTCCAGCTAATCGACCGTTTTGGGGATTTTTTTAGAGGATTTTATCCCAGATTGTAAAATTATGATATCTGTGTGTGTATATATATATATATATATATATATAATATATATATATAATTAATAAGAAAATATGACTTGTTTGCATGTCGTGGACAAACAAAAAAACTCCCCAAAGTAATCAGTTCAGGGGATTTAATAACTGCTCATCGTGTGCAAAAGGAGATGGCGGTTGACGCCGGTTGTCATGGTGACAACCACGTTCGCGTAGCATCAAAGCACGGCGGGATTAGCTAGCTGCCATGGCAACGGTACGCAAAACAAATGGCTCGGACCCTCCCGATTTAAATGGGAATCATTAATTTCATTTCTATGTATATTTATTTAATATATTTCATGAGGAACTCTGGCACACATTTTCTCTCCTGAACCCTAAATAGGCGCGTGACCTTTCACCTGCTTTCTTTTTATTTCTTTTTTTTAATTTTTATTTGGGGGTTTGAGTGACAGATTTTTACACCGATATATTTGTGGAAAGGAAAGAATGTTTAGGGATGTTTTGTTGGCTCGACCTGGAAATGTTTCTTCTATACTACTTCCTGTTTTCACCGAACTTTTGTTAGATCCAACTGGTGTGTGTGTGTATGTGTGTGTGTGTGTAGGACATTCCTCACCTTTTAGTATCATTTCCTGTTTCCCCGCTCTACTTCCTGTCCAGCAAAAACTCTGGAGGAGTGAAGATGGGTAAATTAATAATAATAATAATTAAAAGAGAGGCTGATATCTTGTCGACGGGGTTAAACGGCTCTTTGTTTCATCTTCGCTACACACTCAACATTTATTTTGGCGGGGTCTGGGTGTGGGGGGGCAGGAAGGGGAGATGAAAGAATGGAAACGGGGGAAAGTGGGTGAAAGAGTTGGTGGGAAGTTGCGGTAAAATAACATTTTGACGTGTTTTGACGAACATTATTCAAAGCGTGAAATGTGAAACATGAAGAAACTTATCAATAGTTTCTGAGATAAATATTTGTAATCTTGTTTACTTTTTGTATATTTACAGTTTTTAAATCAATTGTTTTTACTGTTGTACTATTTTGTCATTTTTTAAACTATATTTATGTATATATTTTATTACATCGAGGCCGTTTCCTCTGAAGTATTCAACTCGACTCTCCTCCTCTTCAGTGATCCGGCTCAGTTTCAGTCCTCAGGGTGTTGAAAAGTTCACACAGTTTATTTATTTATTTGTTTGTGTTAATTTTGAAACCTTTTGTTTTCATCTTTTTTTTTGTTGTTGTCCTGCTGCACACCTTCTCGTGTGTTCACGCCGACTCGCTCATTGCAGTTTGTCTTGCTTGTTTCACTCAGAAGAAGACACACACACACACACACACACACACACACACACACACCCCGTTGTTTATATTTTTGTACCACAGGGTCTCAGGACTGAGGTCTGAAACACAATCGTCTGCCACTTCCCAAACTGAACAATACACATTCCTGGCATTCTTCAAGACATACACACACACACACACACACACACACACACCCACACACAGACAGAAGTCGAGCATTTTTCGTGCACAAGAAACGAGGGGCGAGCGCTGTCGCCAAGAGGGTCGGGGTTTCGAACTTCCGTGTTTGTGTTTGCATGTTCTCTTCGGGTTCTCTCCGGGTTCTTCGGGTTCTCCGGGTTCCTCCCGCAGTCCAAAGACGTGCAGCTCAGGTTGACTGATGACTCTAAACGGCCCCGCGGGTGTGAATGTTTCTACATATTGACTCGCATGTCGGATAATGAACAATAATGTGTGTGTGTGTGTTTGTGTGTCTCTGTGGGTGGTCTGCTACAGTTTATCTGTCTCCTCTGGTTTTTATTAACTGGCTCATTAAACTGATACACGACACGGGCCTCACTCCCTAAACACACACACACACACACACACACACAGACACACACACACACACACACACAGATTCCTAGAAGCCAACTTGGACACACACGTGTTAAAAAGATGTTTCTGCATTCAGGTGTCATCACACTAAGTGATATTGATAGAGAGAGAGAGAGAGAGGTCCCTTTGCAACCTCTCTCGCCCAGTTATTGATTATTTAGTTTATTGTCTGCGCACACATTCTTTACACGTTCCTGCTTTCAACTTTCAGAGCTTGAACATCAGATATTATACAATTGTAACTCTTTTTAAGTGCCTCAAATTCAGGAATCAGCCACACACACACACACACTCACTGTCGGGGGATCAAGCAGCAACAAACAGCGCATTGTGCTGCAGATGGTGGAGCGGACTTCACCCTTCCTGCCATCGACCTCTGGAATGAGCCTCGTCTCACTGTACTGATTACCTGGTATGTCAAAAACTGTGTGTGTGTGTGTGTGTGTGTGCGTGCGCACGCAATCAGTTTGTTTTCTGGGTCTTCATCCCCCTTGATTATGGATTTCTGATTGACACACACACACACACACACACTTGTAGACATGCATCTACTGCTTAGACACAAACACACACACACACACACACACGCACACAACAAAGACCCATAAAGCAAACAAATAGTTCCTGATTGCGGGTTGAACACAAAGGGTTGTTTAGGCTTTCTCACATAGTTAAAGGAAGACTGGGAATGTAAGGAATCTGCTCACATGCATGTATAACACACACACACACACACACACACACACACACACACAGTCTGCAGGAGATATACGTCTCCAGGATACCCTTTGAAGCCTTATGTCATTAGGTGAGGTCGGTTAAACTTGAGCACCTTGTGGGAGTTTCACTGATGTCCTTAAGTTATATTTAGGTTCATGGTTTCTCTCTCAGTTTGTACACAAGTTATATTTAGTAAGAAAAATATATATATTTATATATATTTATATTTATGACGGGAAAGAGGGGAGATGACATGTCACGTGGTCTCCTGAATTCTCTGCTTGGTATCTAAAAAAATTTATTCTTTTAAGTTCAATGTTTTTTGTCCGGATTCAATTATCCTTTATTTATTTTATTTCAGCAATAATGGGGGACGCTCGCTCCTTCTGTAAGAGGAGCTACTTTCCCTCCACAGTCATTGTGCACTACTAATATTAAACAGCAGTTTATTTATATCATATTTTAAACAAAACGGGGATCAGGAGCTTCATTCCTTAAAACTGTTTTTCATTACTTCAAATCTGCTTTCTGTTCACTCATAATATTCCTGCAGCCATCACCTCCACTCGTTGCTTCTTGACCTCCTGCAGACCTCCTGCAGACCCCCTCAGACCCCCCCAGACCTCCTGCAGACCCCCTCAGACCCCCCTCGTCTCCTACGTTCCTCGTCTTTCACCACATCTTGTTTTTCTCGTCTCTCGGCCAAACCGAAGGAAAAATATAAAAAAGCCCCCTTCGTCCGTCCAACACTCTCTTTCTTCTTTGCTCTTTCGATCACTTTCTACACACACACACACACACACACACACACACACACACACACACACACAAGGAGGAAGTACCTCTGCACCCCCCTCCCTTGTCAAACAATAACAGTGTGGAACTCTGGGTATTATTTTAGCAGCCGTCCACCACTTTATCTGCTCTCCACAATACTTCCTCTCCCACTGACTCACACATCCTGCCTGGGAGGGGGCGAGAGAGGCAGGGAGAGACTGAGCTAGGGAGAGAGAGAGAGAGAGAGAGAGGGGGGGGGAATAGCCATGTTTTGTCTTCCAGCGAGGGGAGGGGACGCGAGCATCGCCGGGTGGTTTCTCCCTGCTTTACTTCTTCAGATGGACATCAGCTCGTGGACACTTTCCACCGATGTGCCCAACAAGAAACACAAGAAGCTTCTCTCGTCGGGACTAAAGTCTTGAGAGTATAAATATATATATAAATATAAATATATATATTTATACTCTCCGAGTAGACGCTCGACTCTTTGAACTTGAACTCCGGGTGCTGGGGACCTGAACCGGGATCGGTGTGACGCGATGCTTCAGAGTCTGGTAGGTCCAGGATCGATAATCTTCTCCTTTATTTTCCTCCGGTAGACGGAACGTCTCGGTAGTAAATTAAAAACCTTCCCCCGGGGGGCGCCGCTGAGCATGTGATGCGTCGTCTGGTTTCATCTCCTCGTTATTATTCAAACTCTCTTTCAATCAAACCCTCCGTCCAAATGTGTTCGTCCTGCTTCCTTCGTCCACGCACTGTATTGAGACCGTGTGTGTGTGTGTGTGTGTGTGTGTGTGTGTGCGTGTGTGTGTGTGTGTGACCTTTGCGGTATCAGTCAGCTGTTGCAGTTTCTGACCATAAGTGGCACATTCCAGCAGCTCCTTTTCATAGAGGCTCATTCAGAGCTTGTTTCTCTCCATTTGTGCCTCTTTAGTTCAGGAGTTAACCGGCGTTACGTTTTGTTTGTTTGTTTGTTTGTTTGTGATTGTGTTTGCGTCATCAATTCCTCCAGTTTGAGACAAACGGAACAGATGATGTATTTGTTTTCCTCGTTATCTCGGTTTGTTGAGGACACGCCGTCTCCTGCGTCAGCAAATTCTTAGAAGAAGAAAAAAATGACCTTTTTAAAACCAGGAAAAGACGACATTGTACGATATCTAAAAGACGAGATTGTACGATATCTAAAAGACGAGATTGTACGATATCTAAAAGACGACATTGTACGATATCTAAAAGACGAGATTGTACGATATCTAAAAGACGACATTGTACGATATCTAAAAGACGACATTGTACGATATCTAAAAGACGACATTGTACGATATCTAAAAGACGAGATCGTACGATATCTAAAAGACGAAATCGTACGATATCTAAAAGACGACATTATACGATATCTAAAAGACGAGATTGTACGATATCTAAAAGACGACATTGTACGATATCTAAAAGACGAGATTGTACGATATCTAAAAGACGATATTGTACGATATCTAAAAGACGACATTGTACGATATATAAAAGACGAGATCGTACGATATCTAAAAGACGAAATTGTACGATATCTAAAAGACGAGATTGTACGATATCTAAAAGACGACATTGTACGATATCTAAAAGACGAGATCGTACGATATCTAAAAGACGAAATCGTACGATATCTAAAAGACGACATTGTACGATATCTAAAAGACGAGATTGTACGATATCTAAAAGACGATATTGTACGATATCTAAAAGACGATATTGTACGATATCTAAAAGACGATATTGTACGATATCTAAAAGACGACATCGTACGATATCTAAAAGACGAAATTGTACGATATCTAAAAGACGAGATCGTACGAATCTAAAAGACGAAATTGTACGATATCTAAAAGACGACATTGTACGATATCTAAAAGACGACATTGTACGATATATAAAAGACGACATTGTACGATATATAAAAGACGACATTGTACGATATCTAAAAGACGAGATCGTACGATATCTAAAAGACGACATTGTACGATATCCAAAAGACGACATTGTACGATATCTAAAAGACGAGATGTAAGCTCATATTGCAACATCGATATTTCTCCCAGACCTTAAAATGCTTAAGGAAAGCATGTTTTTAGTCATTTAGCAACGAGATGAGACCACATGAAGTTTACTTGATGGGTTTGCTGTATCACATTATTCTTTATTATTACTTTGTGTATATACTGTATATATATTCATAAATACATGCATATTTATTGCTTTTAGTGTTTAATATTTTACTTAAATTACATAAAACTTCTATATATTTTGGTTTTGAACGTATAAAACAAGTAATATGAACAAGTCACAAGTTTTTATAGCCTAAACAACTGATGGAAGATACGATTAAGGGATAATATATCTAATTGTAAATTGAAATTTGACATTTCTTTCTGACGCTTTATCAGGTTTTACACACTGTTCCTAAACTATCCAACTGTAAGTGTATTTTATATAGTTTGATTGGCAAATGTCTGAGGGTAAAACCGGCGTTAATGGACCACTAAAATCCCCAGAATGCTCTGCGACAAAGTAGAAAGGATGTTGTTGACGTGTGAGATGTTCGCTCCCTGAGGTCCATGAAGAAGATGCAGTTCATCTGACTGTAAACCACGACATGACGGCGGACCCTCCCTCCTTTAGGGATGGCAACGATGGGTCGTGTGGGTTCTCTTATAGAACGTTCCCCTTCTCTCCTGCACGGATACAGAACTTTGATATCACGTTTGTCTTCATCTTATTGTTCTCATTCTGACTTTGGAGTCGTCGGTCTCTGAAAGCTACACTTGGGTTCGATAATGGTGTTTTAGAGACGGTTCCCACATGTTCACGTGCACACGCACGCACACACATACGGGCTAAGACGCATAAAAAGAAACACACACACACACACACATACGGGCTAAGACGCATAAAAAGAAACACACACACACACACACATACGGGCTAAGACGCATAAAAAGAAACACACACACACACATACGGGCTAAGACGCATAAAAAGAAACACACACACACACACACACACACATACGGGCTAAGACGCATAAAAAGAAACACAAACACACACACACATACGGGCTAAGACGCATAAAAAGAAACACACACACACATACGGGCTAAGACACATAAAAAGAAACACACACACACATACGGGCTAAGACGCATAAAAAGAAACACACACACACACACATGGGCTAAGACACATAAAAAGAAACACACACACACATACGGGCTAAGACACATAAAAAGAAACACACACACACATACGGGCTAAGACACATAAAAAGAAACACACACACACATACGGGCTAAGACGCATAAAAAGAAACACACACACACATACGGGCTAAGACACATAAAAAGAAACACACACATACACACACACATACGGGCTAAGACGCATAAAAAGAAACACACACACACATACGGGCTAAGACACATAAAAAGAAACACACACACACACACACACATACGGGCTAAGACGCATAAAAAGAAACACAAATACACATACACATACGGGCTAAGACGCATAAAAAGAAACACACACATACACACACACATATGGGCTAAGACGCATAAAAAGAAACACACAAACATACGGGCTAAGACGCATAAAAAGAAACACAAACACACACACACACACATGGGCTAAGACGCATAAAAAGAAACACACACACACACACACACACATACGGGCTAAGACGCATAAAAAGAAACACAAATACACACACACATATGGGCTAAGACGCATAAAAAGAAACACACAAACATACGGGCTAAGACGCATAAAAAGAAACACAAACACACACACACACACATGGGCTAAGACGCATAAAAAGAAACACAAACACACACATATGGGCTAAGACGCATAAAAAGAAACACAAACACACACACACATACGGGCTAAGACGCATAAAAAGAAACACACACACACATACGGGCTAAGACACATAAAAAGAAACACACACATACACACACACATATGGGCTAAGACGCATAAAAAGAAACACACACACACACACACACACATACGGGCTAAGACGCATAAAAAGAAACACAAATACACACACACATATGGGCTAAGACGCATAAAAAGAAACACACACACACACACACACATACGGGCTAAGACGCATAAAAAGAAACACAAACACACATACACACACACACACACATACGGGCTAAGACGCATAAAAAGAAACACACACACACATACACACACACACACACATACGGGCTAAGACGCATAAAAAGAAACACACACACACACACATGGGCTAAGAGGCATAAAAAGAAACACACACACACATACGGGCTAAGACACATAAAAAGAAACACACACACACATACGGGCTAAGACACATAAAAAGAAACACACACACACACACACACACACACACACATACGGGCTAAGACGCATAAAAAGAAACACACACACACACATATGGGCTAAGACGCATAAAAAGAAACACACACACAACAAACAAACACACAGACACACACACATGGCCTAAGACGCATAAAAAGAAACACACACACACACAGCCTCTACATAAACTTTCTCAGGGGCTACTGTACGGACATTGTCAGTCTAACTGGGCTCAGATGAAATCCCTCTTAAGGAGCAAGAACCAGGAAGTGTTTGTTTTGGATCCGGTTCCCCTGCTCCCGCTTTATCATAAACAATAACAAATGGTTCTTTTCCCCTCGCGGTGCCAGGATCCACATTCCTCACTTAAAACTCCAAATGGGTCTCTGGAAGAACCAGAATAGGCTCATTGTATGTTTCTTAACCAGCGACTCTTCTGGGGGACTTTCTGTATGTGGGAACTTAAGTTAAGACCAGGTCCAGACCAGGTTTGAGACTAGTCCCAGGCAAGAACGAGTCTTGACAAGTCTCTAGTCTATTAATAAAAGTCCAGACCAGGTTTGAGACTAGTCCAGTGTCAAATCAAACAATACAAGTCCAAGTTCCAATTGTGTTAAGTCTCAAGTCATTTGAGACACTCCAAGTCAAGAAAGAGACTTGTTAAGTCTCAAGTCATTTGAGACTATTCCAAGTCAAGAAAGAGACTTGTTAAGTCTCAAGTCATTTGAGACAAGTCCAAGTCAAGAAAGAGACTTGTTAAGTCTCAAGTCATTTGAGACAATTCCAAGTCAAGAAAGAGACTTGTTAAGTCTCAAGTCATTTGAGACAAGTCCAAGTCAAGAAACTTGTTAAGTCTCAAGTCATTTGAGACACTCCAAGTCAAGAAAGAGACTTGTTAAGTCTCAAGTCATTTGAGACACTCCAAGTCAAGAAAGAGACTTGTTAAGTCTCAAGTCATTTGAGACTATTCCAAGTCAAGAAAGAGACTTGTTAAGTCTCAAGTCATTTGAGACTATTCCAAGTCAAGAAAGAGACTTGTTAAGTCTCAAGTCATTTGAGACAAGTCCAAGTCAAGAAAGAGACTTGTTAAGTCTCAAGTCATTTGAGACACTCCAAGTCAAGAAAGAGACTTGTTAAGTCTCAAGTCATTTGAGACACTCCAAGTCAAGAAAGAGACTTGTTAAGTCTCAAGTCAATTGAGACAATTCCAAGTCAAGAAAGAGACTTGTTAAGTCTCAAGTCATTTGAGACACTCCAAGTCAAGAAAGAGACTTGTTAAGTCTCAAGTCAATTGAGACAATTCCAAGTCAAGAAAGAGACTTGTTAAGTCTCAAGTCAATTGAGACAATTCCAAGTCAAGAAAGAGACTTGTTAAGTCTCAAGTCATTTGAGACAAGTCCAAGTCAAGAAAGAGACTTGTTAAGTCTCAAGTCATTTGAGACACTCCAAGTCAAGAAAGAGACTTGTTAAGTCTCAAGTCATTTGAGACACTCCAAGTCAAGAAAGAGACTTGTTAAGTCTCAAGTCAATTGAGACAATTCCAAGTCAAGAAAGAGACTTGTTAAGTCTCAAGTCATTTGAGACACTCCAAGTCAAGAAAGAGACTTGTTAAGTCTCAAGTCAATTGAGACAATTCCAAGTCAAGAAAGAGACTTGTTAAGTCTCAAGTCAATTGAGACTATTCCAAGTCAAGAAAGAGACTTGTTAAGTCTCAAGTCATTTGAGACAAGTCCAAGTCAAGAAAGAGACTTGTTAAGTCTCAAGTCATTTGAGACACTCCAAGTCAAGAAAGAGACTTGTTAAGTCTCAAGTCATTTGAGACACTCCAAGTCAAGAAAGAGACTTGTTAAGTCTCAAGTCAATTGAGACAATTCCAAGTCAAGAAAGAGACTTGTTAAGTCTCAAGTCATTTGAGACACTCCAAGTCAAGAAAGAGACTTGTTAAGTCTCAAGTCAATTGAGACAATTCCAAGTCAAGAAAGAGACTTGTTAAGTCTCAAGTCAATTGAGACAATTCCAAGTCAAGAAAGAGACTTGTTAAGTCTCAAGTCATTTGAGACACTCCAAGTCAAGAAAGAGACTTGTTAAGTCTCAAGTCATTTGAGACAAGTCCAAGTCAAGAAACTTGTTAAGTCTCAAGTCAATTGAGGTCAAGTCTCAGGTCCCTTTTTTTAAATAATGTCGAGTCAGCGCCGTTTTTTTTTTTTCATACATTTGTTTCCATTCAGCAGACGTTTTCCCAACTGTGATTAATCTGACTCTTATTCCTGACTGGGCTTACTCTCTTTATATCCTACACACACACACACACACACACACACACACACACACACACTGGCGAACATACGGGATCGGAAGTCTGTATAAGGGGATTAGTGGACATCATGTGACAAGCTGGAACGATCAGACCGTGGAACTTACTGTACATGTCGGATGAGTTTTTAATGGCCGCCCGATCGAAGGCCAAAGAACCTTTGAGGGAGCCGTTTCCACAGAATGAGGGTTGGCCCGGTACGCCCGGTTTTATCTGAAGCCCGGATCTAGAGAGACACTCGACAACTGTGGCTGTGATCTCAGCCATCTTGTCTGGGCGATTCATTGTATTTAGACCACAATTGAATTTAGATTAAAAGGGTCGCATAGTCGAACAAGAGGAAGTTGCTAAATGGAAAAAGTGATGTACCGCGTTGAAAAGAAAAGACATCGGCTTCGTTTATCTGTTGCTCGATGAGACTGGAACGGTTCATGCAGGAAATACTACATGTAGCTCTCTCCTGACCACCAGGGGGCGACTCCTCTGGTTGTAATGAAGTCTATGCTTCATGTGTTAAAGCTGCATTCTCTCTCCTGACCACCAGGGGGCGACTCCTCTGGTTGTATAGAAGTCTATGCTTCATGTGTAAAAGCTGCATTCTCTCTCCTGACCACCAGGGGGCGACTCCTCTGGTTGTATAGAAATCTATGCTTCATGTGTAAAAGCTGCATTCTCTCTCCTGACCACCAGGGGGCGACTCCTCTGGTTGTATAGAAGTCTATGCTTCATGTGTTAAAGCTGCATTCTCTCTCCTGACCACCAGGGGGCAACTCCTCTGGTTGTATAGAAGTATATGCTTCATGTGTAAAAGCTGCATTCTCTCTACTGACCACCAGGGGGCGACTCCTCTGGTTGTATAGAAGTATATGCTTCATGTGTAAAAGCTGCATTCTCTCTACTGACCACCAGGGGGCGACTCCTCTGGTTGTATAGAAGTCAATGCTTCATGTGTTAAAGCTGCATTCTCTCTACTGACCACCAGGGGGCGACTCCTCTGGTTGTATAGAAGTCTATGCTTCATGTGTTAAAGCTGCATTCTTTCTCCTGACCACCAGGGGGCGACTCCTCTGGTTGTGTAGAAGTCTATATAAAATAACTCTACTTCTCTCTGGCAGGATTTCTTTAGCTTCAAACGTGCCTAATAAATTGGCCTTTGTAAAGCTGCTCATCCTGAGTTTCCCTAACCCTCACCTCTGTCCCACAGGCGCAGCGTTCCTCTCCTCCGGCCTAACTCCTGGCACCTGGCGAAGCTGTCGGAGCCGCCCCTGCCTCCGCCGCCGCCGCCGCCACCGCCTCCTCCGCCCCGCCTCCCCTCCGCCGACTCCCCGCCTCTCCCCCCGCCCCCCCCTCTGTCTGCCATGCAGCTCCACCCCGGCTCGTACACACTACCCTGGCAAGCGACCGACAACAGGTGAGCGTCGGGTTGTCACACCTGGCTTCATGTGATGGGACGAAATAAATCACCTTTCTGGCTTATTAAAAGTGTTATTACACCACAACATTTTAATTTGAAGCTCCTAATAATATAGTTTAAACGTTATCAGGGCAAAAATATGACATTGATTAATTAATCCACTTCATTTAAGGTCAAGGTAATAATTAACACTTGACAAGAGCATTTGACGGTCTAATATTTATATGTTAATTTTGAAAAAAGGACAAACTTTGCATTTGAAAGTCACATTTTGTCACTTTTCTCAGCTGTGGGGTGCATTATAAATATGCGATGGTGATGTCACCCTCAGCTGAATGTGTTCACTTCCTCCTTCCAGCTGTGGGCTTGAATCACACAATGCGTCTGTGAACACGGTGACATCACCACGTTCGACTAATGTCAACACGCAGGAAGCCCATTGGTCTATTTTTGGCTTCTATGTAAGCGTGACACCCAATCAGACCCATTCTTTATCTTTTGGGCCCAGGTGGGTGTTTTTGTTTATTTCAGAAGAGGTCGTTTGTGTTGGTCTTTTCCAGCTCAAACAAACGTCCACAGGAGCCTTAAAAGCCATCTGAAGGGCTTAAAGTGTCCACACTCTTCAAGCTGTTTGTTGAGGAATGCATTGAGCTTCGCCCCTTGTGCACTTTTAAGTGGTTGCAAAGGATTCTGGGAAGATGCCGCTCTATATTGTTTGAATTGAGACAATAACGTTAGGAAATTACACAATAATGGTAAATGCTCCTTCGTAATGTAACAGTAGGAAAAGATTGTAGATATTAATAAGACTTATAATAATCATAACCTTTATTTGTATCACACGTTTCTAAAAACAATGTGTACAAAGTGCAACAACAATATAATATAAATAATATACAATTGAAGGTATTTCTACGCAGCTAATTGTTTCAGCTCTAAATGTGATCGTGGGTATTTTTACCCCACAAAGTAGCTGTCAGGTCGAATATAAAGAACGCGTGTCTTTGTTTTACAGGACGAACTCACAAAGCTAAACCATCAGAAAGAGGAAGTCGCGCAATAAAAACATTCTTTGTCAGTTTTACGGCGCAGTACGTCAGCGCCTCGTCCGGTCCAGATAGGAGGCGGTGATATACTGTGACACGATTAGATGTAATAGTCCCGTGTGGGTTAGATAGCTGTGTGTGTGAGTGGGTTGCTCATTCCCACAGTGTGTCCTGCTACACACACACACACACACACACAGCTATATCTGATGCATAACTCCAGACAATGGCGTGCGAGTCCCAGAGCGTGTGGACAAAGAGAGGAAGACGTTCAATACGTTTGTGTGAAGGAGTTGGACATTTTGTACAGTTTGCATCTGAGAGTGTGTTTTTGTCTGAACACACACACACACACACACACACACACACACACACACGACTCATAGTCTATCCGCGTCAAGCCCTCACGCTCACTTGTTCCACGTGGCCGTCTGATTGGCCCGGGAGTGGACAGTCATTTCCTGTCCGTCTCCCGGCTCATTTCCTGTCTTCCTCTCCGCTGTCACCCGGGTCAAGTCTATACCGCCGCCTCTCCTCTCCCCTTCACGGCTCGCTTCCTGTAAGGAGCGTTTTCTCATGCCGATAAGGAAACCGTGTCAGACGTGCTCAATGTGCTTCTTGTTTCTCATACCTTTCCAGGCAGCCATTGTTCTCCGTTCCATTTTATCAGACAGAAAATCCAGCGTGTGACCACAATTTTAAAATTCAGTTCCAATTTGGTTCCAGAACTAGATTTAGACTATTGGCTGATAATGAACTTAATAGGTGCAATTTCCCAAACAAATTAGCCTCACGTTACCAAAAACATAAGACGTGGACGTAGAGATGCCATATACGGCTCTGGTAAGCTACCTGTCAATCACTGTAGCCCCGCCCTAAAGCGTACTCTGCTTTATGGTCTGATTTGACTCTAAATGACCATCATTTACTAAATGAACATCACGCTGTATTGAAGAAGACTTGAAACTCATGTTTACAATGTTTACTGAGGGAATAAATCAAGAGAAGTAGAGTCATTTATATAGACTTCTATACAACCAGAGGAGTCGCCCCCTGGTGGTCAGGAGAGAGAATGCAAGTTTGAGGCACTAAAACATTGGCTTCACTCAGATCCGGAAGTTGCCCCTGGACCAAAAATCGACTGCCATGTGGTGGACGTTCGTTGCCCTTCATAACAATAATTTAACATTCACAAAAAGATTAACAGCAGACTTGATGTTTACAGAGTTGGATTCCAGACGTTTTAAGAGCCAGATTGTCAAACTGTGCCGAAATTCATGAAGAAAAACAAAGGCTGCCAAACAAATTCCTCTCTTTTGTCAACGCCAAAGAAACCCTTCACAAAATAGGTGTGATATAAATAGTGGAACAAATCCACATTTCTTTTGCATGGATTGTAAACCATAAATACCACAGAAACAGCCCGGGGATCGTCTCCGTACTCGTTTGAGATCAAAGCTCGTCCGTCTCCTTGGCCACTTTTCCTATTGTCTGAATGAGAACATGAAAGAAATACAAAGCGGTGAGTGACCACTCTCTCTTTGTAGGAAAGAGAACAACCGCACACAAAAAGGAAAATTCAATTTTTTGGTTGCAGCTTTTTACAGATTGTATTTCAACCACGCACAAAAACACTGGGTGTCCTTTCCTTCTGGAGCAATCGATACATCCTTTTCCCTAAGCTCTCCTTATCCTATGAAGGGTTTTTCGGGTCGTCTTTCCTCGTCTGAATCTAAGGGCAGCAGGTGCCATATGTTGCACAGATTGTAAAGCTCTCTGGATCAAATTTAGGCTTTTTGGGCTGTATAAACAAAATATCGGTGAGGACTGACAAAAGCGTCGAGCGGGGCTCTTCTGTAAACATTGTTGTGTAATCAATGCGAAGCTTAACTGACCCATCCAAGTGAAGGGGAACAAATTTGTTTCAATCGAAATTTAAAACACGAAAGGTTTTTTTTTTTAAATCTGGTTTTGGATTAAATCAACATTTATTGTAAAGGAGACGGGACAGGAAGAGAGGAATGAAAGGAAGAGTGGAATCACGGGGATGACTTGGAGATTTTGACTCCGGGGCAGTTTGAGTTTGATGAGGAGGAAATCCCTCTCCTGCCTTAAGAGGCTTCCTCCGAATGTCTTTGAAACCACGTGGTGCTGCCGTGGATCTGATAGAAAACAGACTCCCCAGCTGTGCAGTTCAAGAGTTGTATTCCTGAACCACACGCACTGGGTTTCGGGATAAAACAGCAACTTGACAACTTGACATTTTGTCTGAAGATTGCCTTTTAATATCTCAAATGGATAACCAAAGTCTCTTTAGTTGATCTCCTTTGTCTCCTTGTCTTTGCAGTGACTTGTCCTTGCAGTGGGGTCAGCTGTCGAGACCTTACTCCTCCACGGACCGAAGCAGTTCCCTGGGCTCCATGGAGAGCTTGGACACGCCGACCCCCACCACGCAGCCATACTCCGACTCCCATAACTCCCCCGTGGACCCCACTCTCTTCAACAACAAGAGAGACTCTGCCTACAGCTCATTCTCCGCCAGCTCCAACACATCCGACTACGCCACGGTGCCGCTAAGACCCGGTGACGCCTGCTCCATGGACAACCTCCTCCAGAGCCTGGGGCCGGCTTGTCGAGGATACCCCAGCGGTGATGCCTCGACCCTGGGGAGTTCCTCTGGCGAGGCCCCGGATGAGGTGCAGCTTATTCTACTCAAGTCCAGGTCCCTGACCAGGCCAAGAACGAGACCCGTCGAGGTAAAAGAGAGGCCTTCCTCCTGCTGTTACGAGGGAGGAGACTTTGAGATCATAAGAAATGGAGAAAGAGGAACTGAGAGAAAGATGAACCCTCCTCAGCCTCCGACCAGGAAGGACAGTTTTATGGCAACCCAGACTCAGCCCAATGCCGCCAACAAATGTTGCGTCTCCGCTCCGATTGAAATTTCCAGTGTTTCTTTTTACCGGGACGAAAACAAGCCCTCTCTGAATGTTGAATCGGGAGTTCTCAACGGCTTCCCTGCGCCAGAAGAAGGGGACAAAGCTGGGGATTTAAAAGAGGATACATTGGATTCGTATTACATCCAAAGACAGACAGAAGACGCAAGACATATCAGATGTGATCCTCGTGCCAATAAAGACTACAATTCAGAGACGACCTCGGATCACCTCTCTGATCCAGTGGCGGCCTCACTAGCAGAACCCTCCGTTGTGGTTCAAGAGGAGTCTCAGATCACGCACTCCCAGATCGAGCACTCCTCTACGGGGCTTCGCCGGCACAGCGCCCCCGATAATCCGTCGGACGCTCCTGATCCCTCCTTGTCCCCTTGCGGCAGCCAGTGGTCCCATTCGTCTCTTCAGCCCACGAGGAACGACCGAGAAGCGTCTCACGACCGCCTCCACGCGCCATCAAACAAGTGGGGAGGCAGCCGTTGCTCCACCCCAGGATCTGTGTTCTTAGACGGGGAGGATGACGATGGAGACTCCAGTAAAAAGCTGGAAGGGACGGGTGTAAATGGTGGGCATCATCACCCATGGGGCCGCTCTGTGAGCGTACCAGAGGACCCCACATTATTATCAACCCAGGGAAGGCTAAGCTCTGACCAGAAACTAGAGGGAGGTTTTGTGCCTCTTAGTGCTGCTGCTAGTGTGGATACATTACTGGAAGAGCAGAGGGAACTGGGCGGAGGAGGAAGTGGAGGTAAAAGTAAAGAGGGTGCAGCAGAAGAGACGGACGTAAAGAAGTTAAGCGCGCCCAGGAACTATCGGCGAAACCGCCGTCGTAGCGAGCGATTTGCCACCAACCTCCGCAATGAGATCCAGAGGAAGAAGGCCCAGCTTCAGAGGAGTTGTGGCCCAGGAGGGTTGCTCTGCAGTGGGGAAACGGTGCAGGAGGAAGAGGGTCCAGACCTCAACGAGGAGGGGGCAGACCCTGAACTTCTTGCGAGCGCCACAGTTGCATTTGCCTCACCGGTTAGTCCCCAAGAGGTCGAGAGAGCAAAGACCTCAAGTGAATCCAACGAAGACGCGTTGCGGACTCGGTCAACAGCCTGCACTCAAAACAACGTCCCGTTCAGGTCCGTCCAGATCCTGGATCCAGGAGTGCCCAGTTTTGGCGTCGGTGTCCGAGTGGTGGAGGAACCGGCCCCCGCCGGCAAAGCCCGCCGCTGGCGTTGGACCCCCGAGCATAAACTCCAACCCGAACCAGAGCGGCGGCGTGGAGTCTCGGGGGAGAAGGCGACGGGGGTCGCGGGGTCACGTCACGGGGTCTGCGCCTTCACCTCCTCACGCAGCCGCTCCTCTTCCAGCTCTCGGGCGGAGGAGTCGGACATCCTTCCGTTCGCGGACAGAATGAAGTTTTTCGAGGAGACGAGCAAGATCGCGTCTCGCGTCTCGAGTCCATCGAGTCGCGGGCAGAAGAAGCCGGAGCTCCGGGGAGGGGAGCTCGGTCAGAGGAGATACTCCTACCAGGGGGGCCTTCAGGAGGAAGGTGCCCCACCTCAAGACACTGCGGAGGCCAGGAGGATGTCCGTGAGCACCGGCATGGAGAGGCAGAGGGAGAAGCAGAGGGAACAAGCGAGAGAGAGGGAGGAGAGGGCGAGGGAGAGAGAGCGAGAGAGGGAGGAGAGGGAGAGGGAGAGGGAGAGGGAGGAGAGGGAGTTGGTGATGGAGAGGGCGAGAATGAAGGAGAGGGAGCGGGAGGAGAGGGCGAGGCAGTGGGAGAGGGAGAGAGAGAGGGAGCTGGAGCTGGAGAGACAGAGTGAGCTAGAGAGGGAGAGGGCCAGAGAGAAGGAACGTCTGAATAGAGAGAGAGAGAAGGAGAGAGAGAGGGAGAAGGAGGACGATGCTCAGGAGTTTTACAGCCCCAAAGAAAGAAACCAAGACTTCCAGCACAGCTTCCAGAATGAAGCCCCGAGGTCGGCTTTTCATCCCGTCAGCACCCCGTCAACACAGCTCCTGGAGAACCAGCAGCCTCATCGCCACGGTTACACGGCGAGGAGCTACACGCCCACAGAGGTAAGAGTCCCCAATGCATCCAGACAGATGTATGGACACGCAATTCATATCAATCAATCAATTCAGCTCAAGTCAGCTCTCTCCGATGACTTAAAAGAGGGTGAAACGTGGGTCTGAAGGAGTGCATGATGGAGGTGAACTGACTTATGGGTAGTTATTGCTGGTCGGGCTGCATCACAAGTTATTTCCACTTTGGGTCTGGAGCATAATTACTCTTAATGGTCGATTAACTAAGTTTTAGAACCTCCCCAAAGTTTCTGGGACACTGTGGTTCAGCTCTAATTTCTGATTTTTATGTTTATCCATCCAGTCAATAAAAATGGAACGTATGTTTTATGACAATGAGAGGAGCAGAAGTTTGTTAAAAGATTAAGATTATCTGAACTCTAACAAACTCTCAAACCTTGAGTTTCCAGGAAACAAAAACAAGAAAAAAAAACCTTGACATTGAAATAGAATAAAACTCCAGCAGCAATCAAGAAAGATGAAACGATAACATTAAAATTAGTTTCCAACCATTTTACAATTGATTCATTATTATTTTTTATGAAAAATACCCCAAAATATGTTCTCAAATATAAAAGAAAGTCTTTTATTATCGTAAACTGACACTAAACTGACTTATTTTAACACTGTTGCAGATGTTCATGAAAACTTACCTTTAAAATATTTGGGTTTTGGACTTGGGATTTAAAGACGTCCCCCTATTTTATATATTATTTGATGAACTGGCAGATTTATTAATAATGCAAAACAACTTATAATAAAATAGTTCCCCCTCATCAAACCTAATATAAGTTGGAGCAACGCGCCCACTTCCCTCCAGCGCGCTGACCGATTTATTCCTTCCTTCATTCCTCCCGGTGTTTATTAACCGGGCTTTAAAACGCCTTTCGCAGATGCATCCCGCCCGGCAACAGGAAATGACCAACCTCAACAGGAAGTGCAGCCTGACTGAGAGGTGAGCCACACACACACACACACGTTTTCTGACTTGATTGACCTTCTGCATTTGGCCGGCGCTCATTCGCTCCGTCTCCGATTGTCTCTAAGTGAGTCTCCGGAGACTTGAGGTGGTTTCGGCCCATTGTGCACCGGTGGGGGGGGTTTTGGGGGTGCGGAGGAAATCCCACTCAGTCATGCCCGGCTGTGTTTTGACTATAATGAGCTCTAAGTGTGCAGAGCAATCATCCACGCTTAAGAAATGGTAATGGTATGTGGATATACGCTGGTTCCTGTATGTTAGCTTGTAGAGGGGGGTTGGGGGGCTAGGTCTTAACCGTAAACCACAGTGACCCTTTCCTAAGCCCCACCCCTCAAACGCAGACTGGCCAATCATTGAGCCATGAGCTCTGTGGTTTGTGGAAACAATAGAAAATGGGAATAAATTGTCCCGTAAATGTTCTTAAATGTGGACCCTTTGATCTCCACCTCGCAGGGACTACTCCAGCTGGAGACGGGAGTCCAGACCTCCAGAGGTCGTCAATCCATATCCTCAGCACCAGCAGGGTCGATGGGGCCACCGACAGGCCGACGACGGCGCCGATGATCCCAACGGACACTCCTTCGCACCCCCGCCGGCCCCCCTCTCCCTGCGAGGACGAACCATGTCCGAAAACGACCTCCGTTTCGACGGCGGCGGCAGCCACCGCTGGTCGCCGTCGATTTTCGCGACGACCAGCCAGACCCTGAGCGAGGTGGAGGAAGGAGCGGGCGGAGCCGGGAGAGGAGAAGCCGCCCGCGGCGCCGCCCGTCCAAACAGGAAGAAGACGCCGCCCCCGCCGAGGCCACCGCCCCCGCCGAGGCCACCGCCCCCGAAGTGGGAGCAGTTCCACCGCAGGCGTGCGTCTCACCACACCTTGTTCACCTCCCTGTCCTCGCCTCACTTCACCCCTACGTCACATTACTCCTCGACCAACTCCTCTTCGTGCGTCCCTCCACCCGAAACGGCCCGACAGAGGTCCTACAGTCTTCCTCCGGAGAGACGGGAAGTCTCCGACGGCTGCCCGCGATGCAGCTGCAGCCAAGCCAAGGGCCTTCCCTACGCCTCGTCCAATCAGAATCAACCTCAAATGCGGGAACAACCCTCCTCCTACACCTCGTCCAATCAGAATCAACCTCAAACGCAGGAACAACCCTCCTCCTACGCCTCGTCCAATCAGAATCAACGTCAAACGCAGGAACAACCCTCCTCCTACACCTCGTCCAATCAGAATCAACCTCAAACGCATGAACAACCCCCCTCCTACGCCTCGTCCAATCAGAATCAACCTCAAACGCATGAACAACCCCCCTCCTACGCCTCGTCCAATCAGAATCAACCTCAAACGCAGGAACAACCCTCCTCCTACACCTCGTCCAATCAGAATCATCCTCAAACGCATGAACAACCCCCCTCCTACGCCTCGTCCAATCAGAATCAACCTCAAACGCAGGAACAACCCTCCTCCCACGCTCTGACCAATCAGAATCAGTCTCAATCCCGGGGAAGCTTTGCCGTCTCTCCGCCCAGTCCCATGTTCTCCAGGCGGAGCTTCAGGCCGGTGGCTCCGCCCCCAAAAGAGAGGGACCTGAGGGGCTCATATGGTGGGCAGCAGGAGAGGGTGGAGGTGTTACCATCGCTTCCTCCACCAACGGAGATCAGGATGAGCAGGTGAGCTCAGGACAGTTCCTCTATTGAATAATATTTATAATAATAAAATATTCAAGATGAACTGTGTTCACATGTAGCCAAGTGAACAAAAATGGCCGCCATGTTTTTAAGGCTTAAAATGTCAAATTTGAGTCCTGGAGAATTTTTTTAATTTAATTTAATTTGTGTCTCTGCAGTTTCCCCGAGATGATCGTCGGCCCCGACCGGGACGGAGTGACGGCGAAAGCTCACAAACAGCCGTCCAACGTGAGACCGGGAGCCGAGTGGGAGAGAGCCCCATCTCCCAGAGTTCATAGCGACTCCAACCCGCCACCTGTCGTAGAAAATGGCGGCGTTCTGCCTCCCGAATCCTACTTCTCGATGCACTACGAGCAGCAGCAGCAGCAGCAGCTCCGTATGAACCGGGGATTCCAGAGCATCGGGCCCCAGAAGGTCCTCGAACCGGGGACCGGATCGGAGACCACCCTCAGCCCGAGTCCCGCGCTCAGCCTGGACGCGGACCTGGACGTCCCCATGGAGACGGACATCGACGACTTCCAGGAGGACGACGGGCCGCCGGCCGAGCGCCAGCCCATCACCAGCGAGCTGCCTTGCTTCGCGCTGCCGGTCACGGTCCTGGAGACGGATATCGACACCGTGGCCTCGCCGCCGGAGGAAGAGGAGGAGGAGGAAGAGGAGGAGCTGGAGGCCGCGGACGGAGAGAGGCTGAGCCTGGAGGAGGAGCTCTTCCCCCAGAGCGGCGAGGGAGAGGCGGGCAGGGAGAGCTGGAGAGGAAGCTACCAAACCACGGAGCACAACGCCGACAGCCTGGACAGGTGACCGCCTTTTAAAGACACCAGTCTGGTTAATATGCAGTAAACTGTTTTTTTAAACTATTAATGTGAGCGCTGAAAATTGCAAATATTGTTACTTGAAGCCCTTTTGAAGCGTTGAATTGACCGTTCGTTAAGTCCCGCCCTCGAACACGGATCGGCCAATCGCAGCGTCCGGCTCCAACCATCCTCACGCGGTCGCTGCAGGCTTTATTTATTTTCAGGCTGGTTTTGTGGGTTTAGTTAAAGATCAGCTGTCAGTTGAAGAGTAAACATTGTCAGGAGCTCAAGTGTTAAACGCCGTTTACACAAAAAAACACTCAAAGCGGCTGAAGAGTCGAGGAGTAAATCATTGGTTCATTGGACCTGTGAGCACCAAGAGAGATGAAGTGTCACTTGAGTTATGACGAATCTCTCTAAATGTGTGAAACAATCTTTAAATCTGTTCTCTGACGATGTTCCTGTGTAAAATAACAGTTTTACTCGGCTTTAAAGCAATATTTGTATAAATTACTTGCAAAAACCAAGAACTTATGTATGAAGAATGACTTATATTTAAACTTACAGATGTATTATAATTATTTAATATAGTAGTATAAACATAGTATAATAAATAAACATAGTTTTACTCTGCTTTAAAGCAATATTTGTATAAATTATTTGCAATAATAGACAAAAACCAAGAACTTATGTATGAAAAGTTACCTACAGAGACAGAAACTTTGACTTATATTTATACTTATAGATGAATTATGCATGTTTGATATATAATGCAGTAAAGTTCTTTGCAAGTTTTATTTCCCTGTTATTTTTCGTCTGCCGCCTCATGTTTCTTATGCATTTAGTTATTGATGTACTTTTCTAATCACTGGATCTGGCCCCGCCCCCCTCCAGGCGGTCCGGTGCGAGCTCCAGCTGCTCGTCCTACTACAGCACGTCGGCCGCTAAAGCTCAGCTGCTGTCGCAGATGAAGGACTTCACCGATAACCGAGAGCGGGACGAGGACGACGAGCTGACGTACAAGGTGACGCCTCCTGGACCGGCAGCGTTGTGCAGTCTGTGTTTTGAGTTTTTGAGTTTCATAACAGTTCCTCCCGTCTGTCGAGCAGAAGCAGCTGATGGAGAGCCTCCGCAAGAAGCTGGGAGTGCTGAGGGAAGCTCAGAGGGGTCTGCAGGAGGACATCAGAGCCAACGCTCAGCTGGGAGAGGAGGTGGGGAGAAGAGGCACCTAGACACACTCGCATAGTCACCACGAGGAGCTTTTAACTGGCCCTGGTGCTCTATAGACCTCCATCAGTACACAGAAGACGGTCTGTCTTCTCAAAGACCGTTTTTTTGACGTGAAACCAGAGAAGGTGTGTTTTACGGCGTGTTCCTCCCCCGCGTCCTCAGGTGGAGACCATGGTGGTGTCGGTGTGCAAGCCCAACGAGGTGGACAAGTTCCGCATGTTCATCGGCGACCTGGACAAAGTGGTGAGCCTGCTGCTGTCGCTGTCCGGGAGGCTGCTGCGCGTGGAGACCACGCTGGACACGCTGGACGCGCTGGACCCCGAGACGGAGCTCCACGAGAGGGTGAGCGGCGTTTTGATTTGTCCATCCTGGGCTGCCGTAGAATGTAGATCATTCTATGCAAGCAACAACGCAACAATTCAGGGTTTCAGGTGATTCAGCACTCGTGAAAACGCCCCTAAGTCCTCCACACGGTTCCTTTTTTAACGTGCTTTTTTTTTTGTATTTGATTCCGTTTTTATTTTAAAGAAAATGTGTCTCTTTAAGTGGTCAAAAAAAAGGTGAACATCTGCGCTACATAATACACACATTTTCAGGTATGGGAAGAAGAAAAAGAAACAAAATGAAATGAATCACACCCCCAAATAATATAATGCAAAAGAAATAAGAATACAAATATAAAGTGGGCTTCCAATCCAACCAATAATATCACGACATCCATCCCTCAATCGACAACTTTCAGCGACACGCAATAAGCCCGCCCACTTTTCAGCGGTCCAAACGCGGAGGATCTCAGAAGGCACACAGAAGGATAATCATCTCTCTGCCCTCTAGCTCCCCCTGCTGGAGAAGAAGCGTCAGCTCATGAGGCAGCTGTCCGAGGCCCAGGACCTGAAGGACCACGTGGACCGCCGTGAGCAGGCCGTCAGCCGGGTGCTGGCCCGCTGCCTCTCCCCGGAGCATCACCGGGACTACAGGTACAGGTCTTCACCGTCCACCGCCGCCGTGTAACTGAATGAAGGCTAAAAAAAAAAAATTAAATTCACCAAACACCGGAGAAATAACGGGCAGAAATGTACTTTAACCGTGGATGTTTTTCTCTCCCTCGCAGCCACTTTGTGAAGATGAAGGCCGCCCTGCTGGTGGAGCAGAGGCAGCTGGAGGACAAGACCCGGCTGGGGGAGGAGCAGCTGAGGGGGCTGAGGGAGAGCCTGGGGCTCGGGATCGGGATCGGCATGGGGATGTCGATGGGATACGGACATTATTGAATGAAAGACGAGCCTGAAGGGATGAAGAAGGGGCGGTTTAAGGATTAAGAGAGAGGGAGCAAACACACATCCACGTGTCTGAGAGGAATAGTTTGATATTTTGGGAAATATGCACCAAAACGCACCGTTTAACACGCCATATCCCCAAAATCCAAGATGGCTGCTCAGCGCATCGTCACTAGAAGAGCTGTAGTGATACGCTGTTTATTTACAAATCAAGTCAGACATACAAGGCTGTCGTGCTACAGTGGGCGCAAAATACCGGCTAACGGTGGCTATTAATGGATAACAGTGGTCATAAATGGCTGATGGTAGCTAACAATGGTTATTGATAGCTAATAGTGGATAACAGTGGCTAACAGTGAGTAACAATTGAGAATGTTAGCTAACAGTGGGTAACAGATAACAGTGGGTAACAGTGAGTAGCAATGGATAACGTTAGCTAACAGTGGGTAACAATGGTTATTGATAGCTAACAGTGGCTAACGATAGATAAGTGTGTAACAGTAGGTAACAGTGGCTCAAGATGGATACAATGGCTCTATAGGCTCTGCCTTTCAAATTCCCAGGCTAATGGAATACAGGGCATTTATGCTAAGCTAAGCTAATGTCCCCCCCCCCCCCCACACACAAGCTGTGGCTTCATATGTAGCGACCCAAAATGTCAAACTGTTCTTTTAACAGAGATTCAGATGTGTCAGGACTAAACCAGCAGCTCAAAGGCCTCTGAACACAACAAATACACCGAAGACATATTACACATGTACTGTAATACCGTATTAAAGACCCTTGTTCTAACACTACGTTGCCAAAGACATTTTCCCCCTTGAATGTGTCGCTGAGACGCTGCTTTAATTCTTTCTTTTTTGTGTCTTTTCCGTTTGTATTTAAAATCTCTCGCTTCAGAGAATCGAAGGAGACTTTTTTCTTCCGTCACTTCACACTAAAGAAAAAACGTCAGCGACACTCAAGTCAATTCATTGAGATGCAGAAAGCAGCATTATTAAAAGATGTTTTGTATTCACTGTTGTTGCTGGCTTTCAGCGATACATTTACTGTATACTGTGCTATCTCCTGTACTAGCATCTTAATATGGGGTTATAATGGGGTTTGAGACTCTATGATAACTGTTATGTACAGAAGACACTTGTTTATAATGTGTACAATGTGTATATAGTGTTGTTGGTTCTTGAATGACTGGAATAGGTTGTACAAATTGGTCGTAAAAGATGAACCAGAAGACGGAGATTAGTTTTTTTTGTATATTTTGCCGGGAGAGATTTGATTTTTGATTTTTTTTTTTTGTCGTCATCGTCTCTAAAAACGTTAGCCGGAGTTTATTTGTCCCCAACTCGTCCCGGTTGACGTTTAACTTCAGATTTACTGGAGACTTTTAGCGTCGAGAGCGCTCATTTTGTTTTCTAGGCTAAAGGCAGCCAGCTCCCCGCTAGCGTAGCTTAGCATAATGACTGTAAACGGGGGGAAACAGCTAGCCTGGTTCTGTCCACGGTGACACAAGCTGCCGACCAGCAGCTCCAGACCACATGACACGAACGTTAGCTAGCGAGTGTTTCCAGTCTTTGTGTTAAGCTAAGCTAACTGGCTGCTAAATATGAGATCTGTGTCCATCTTCACAGCAAAATCTCACAAAGTCTCGAACTATCGCTTTAAGATTTCAGTAAATTATGTAGTTTTTTTGTGTGTTTTTTTTGTTTAAAGTGCCAAAACTCAGTTTGTGCTCTTACCGGCTTCGACGTCTTGCAATTAGCTTTAAATCGTAAACTCGTAAATCAAACAAAGAAAAGACAAACGGCTCAACAGGAGGTTTGGAGGAGGAAATGTGCACATTTTGGTCGTTAAATTTAAGTGAAAAACCCCCTTTTCTATGTCTGTTAGTTTTAACAAATCTACAGCTTAAAGTTAATTAAAAGTGACAGTTTTCTGTGGTTTGTTCTCGTTTTGTTTTACCACTAAACAAACCACAAATGTTCTGTTTTGCACATTTGACGTGTGTCCTTGTTCTATAACAGCCGGCTGGAAAGAAAGTTGCTTGTTGAGAGTATTTTTCTTCTGTTCATGTTTTTTTTCTATGTCATTTTGATTTATAATTTTTTTTTTTTTTTTTGCCATGTGTGTGTAAAATGCATTACAACTTGTGTAACTGCAAAAGAACACTTGCGTGAGGAAGAAAAGTACCATAAATAATAATAATAGTATTTTAAACTAGCGCCACGTCTCCTGTTGTTGATTCATAGCCACTGTGGGTGAGCGGCCTCTTTACGCCGGGCTGAATCCCCCTCTGGTGGGGGGGGGGGGGGGTTGAATGTGGTGGGACGGTTAAGTAAATACATCTGAGGGCAAACGGAGGTTGACGGATGGTAAGTGGAGTCGTTTGGCGGCTCTGCGGGAACTAGAAGTGTTACCGCTATAAAAATGTTTTTTTTTGTTTTTGTTTTTTTAAATAAAGCTCTGAAATGTGCAGCTTCAACTCTGTAGACTGTAAAAATGTTCACTGTAAAATTACATTAAATTACTGGCGAAGTTGCTGCGGCCCGTAATTTACATTTACAGTATCTCTACTGTATTAAAGAGTACGGTAACTTACTGTAAACAAAGCATCCAGTAATTCACTGTATTTCCACTGTATTTTTAGGATTAAAATCAGCAGTAAATTACTGTGAAAGGAGATCAATTGGAATAATTTGAGGAAGCTTTACGATTCCCAGAATGCATTGCACTTAATGCAATATACAGGTATGAGCATATTACAGTAAGTCACTGTAAATCTACATTAAAGTGTGGCAGTGTCGTCTCGCTATCAGAGACAAAAAAACACCGTTATAAGTAGAAACGTGTATTCAAAATGTCCCATTTCAGAATAATACAATATTAATCACTAATGTTGCAGCTTGTAACGCTGGTTTGAACTACTTTATATCCTGCTGGTTAGCTTAATGCATAAAAACACATCATTTATTAGTTGATTTATGTTTTGTATTAATCATCTGACACATAGAGGTTTTGTGTTCATATAAAATACGTTTTTATATCTGCAATTGTAAAATACATAATTTGTTTAAGTGTCTCATAAATAGTTTTTTATTTTTACTACTATTTTTTATTATTTTTACTATTTTTATTACCTTGTTTTATGTTTCTGCGTCCATGATGTGTGACGCCAGATAAAGTTTCATCAATTGCAGCAAAAGGAAGAATATTAATTACTTTGTAAGAAACTGACATTTTTCAGTGTCAAAAACAGGATTTCCACCCTGAAATAATGTAAAATCCTCCTCCGGGGGACGGATTGGCGGCGTTTTCATGTTATGTTAGACGATAACGAGTGGATCTGTCAACCCGGTGCTACTTTTAATGGAGACTAGAGCTGGATAAACTCATAAAAACAGAACACTAGAGGGAGAGAAATGTGTTTTTAGTGGTCGTGTGACGGATGGAGTCGCTGGTTGCTGCTCTGTGGAAATAATACAGAAAACAGCTGTTGTCGAAGCAGAGAATCTGTGTTTTGGGGAAGCGTGGGAGTTCATTCTGCGGCCTGAAGGGACTGACGGGAATATTAAGAGAGGGAAACATGGGATTATTGCAATCTCACTTCAGCAATTTGAGCGACTGAGTTCAAAGAGGAGGAAGTGAAGAGAAACAGGAGAGAGATGTTTATGTTGGAGAACGAGACCACGAGGGAGTGGGAGGTGAGGAAGAGGAACAAGGCATCATGGGTAGTAGGCCACAAAGGAGAAAGAGGTCGCAGAGCTACAGAAACCAGGAGAACATAATCTCTCAGGAACCCTTATTATTATTATTATTATTATTATTATTATTATTATTATTATTAGATGACCACAAGGTGGCGCCCTTTAACTGTTGCCCTTTGACCAGGTTCAGTTAAACATGATTTGCACAGAAACGCAATATAATTGCAATAAAATATTTTCATTCCATCAATATCTCATGAAAAATAATTTTCTGTGTAATCTCAATATGTTTGGGTTTTTACTTCAACACAACCAGAGAAATCTAATTAGCACGATTTTGTCCTTGAAATATCTGTTGAACAAAATACAGATATTATTATATAATTTTAATTAAATAAACAGTTTTTATCTGAAAAATCATTTTAAAAAAGGAACATTTTCAGTGTACTAAATAATATTTAATAACAGACGACCGATTTGTCGAACTGCTCCACTGACCCAGTTGGAGAAACGTCGATCGCTCTGGACTCGACTGGTTTTCCTGTCGTCCAAACGCTCACGTCAAGCAAACGCGAGCAAGTCGGTGAAAACCGGAAGTTGAGACGTTAGCCCTTCAACATAAAATAAAAATAAAACGACACCATTTGACCTTAAGAAAAAGCACACGCGGCCTATTTCAAAACAAATATACGTGTTTCATATTGTAAATATCCACGTGATCAATTTCTAACTACAGCATTGTAAAACGGGGAAATGTTAGAAGCTCGTTAATGATTTTTAGCTAAGCAATCGTCACCAGCCGTCGGACCGGAAGTCGTCGCTAAAGCGGATCAAACTTGACGCGCTCCGTTTTAAGTGGCAGAAAGCAACACGTAACTAACGTCGGATAACCTCACACCGCCTCGGTATTGTCTGGTGTGAGGAGAAGAGTCTGCTATGGCCGCCTTTAGCTCGCCCTCTGGGGTTTAAAACAGACGTTTATTGGGGAGAGGGGGACGGGGGATGACGAAGGTTTTTTTTTTTTTTGACGGAGCGTCAAGTTTACATGTTGACTTGAGACGGAATATCCGAGTCACATAGACTCGACTGCGTTTCCTCCTCCGCAGGTAAAAGACTCCCTTTTTATTTATTTATTTTTATTTTAGTGGACATCTTCCTTCTTCATCTGTAATAGTGCGCGCGGAGCCGCGAGTCGGCTCAACGGCTGTTTAGGGAGAGTAACGGTCCAACGGTTAAGCCCCTTTATAAGCTTCTTTTCGTTAGCCCTGGTGTGTGTGTGTGTGTGTGTGTGTGTGTTTGTTTGCGTGTGTGTGTGTGTGTGTGTTAAAACGGACTCTGTCCTCCTTGTGTTGCGCAAACAAACAAACAAACAAACAAAACAAACAAACAAGACGGGATGGATACTTCCGGTTTCCGCACCGGGAGCCTCGACAGCCTCCACCACCCGAGTGACGTCGACGATGACGACGAGATGGTGGACATCGCGGGCGCCACGCTGGACTTCTCCCACACGGACGACGACCCCCCCCTCGGCTCAGGTGAGTCCAGACCCGGTCCAGGCCAACACCTGTGTTGCATTTCATACCTCCATTTTTTTAAATATCATTTCCTGTTTTTCTAAAACGTGTTTACCTATTTATTATCTGTCATATTTTTTTTTTTTTTATCGGTTATTAAAATTCCAAGAACTGGCACTTTGGTATTAAATTGCAGGTAGTTGTAAAGATTTCTTCATATGTCATAAAACTTCCCTTAAAACCTGCCTGTCTGTTGGCTTCAAGGAAATACAATCTATAAACACTAAAGTGGTTAAATGGTGTCACGTTGTTGTTCTTCCCCAAGCTGCGTATATATATATATATATATATATATATATATATATATATATATATATATATATATATATATCTCTCTCATTAATCACATGAGAACGGCAGTGAGTGTGCGTCACATGCTTTCAGTGAATAATCAGTTACTACATGTACACACACACACCCACACACACCCACACACACAGATACACACTTGGTTCGACTCCCCATCAGAACATTAAAATCAGCCATTAAAGTGAGCGATGGAGGTGTTTGTGGTTTTCTGCCCGGTTACTCCTGACGTCCTCTTAATGTCGCCGACTTCTCCTTTTCGGTACAATAAGCTCCAAAAAATGTGGCCTGAAGTGACTTGCAGCATTATAATATAATATTTAATCTCACGTCAGCAAACCCACTGCGGCGATGCCTCCGGTCGGCTAATTAGGGCCGAGATCCGGGAGCAATGTCTCCGGTTATATCGGAGAGATAAAGGACAGTTTGGCAATTAGTCGGGTTTTTGTGGGGGGGGGGGGGGGGGGGGGGGCAGGAAGTTTTACCAGGAGAGGTTGTTGACTTCACTGATGGCAGGAAAGAGTCACGGCCTTGTTTTCAAACACACAACCATGTAATTTAATAATTACATAGTGTGGTGTGTGTGTGTGGAAAGGGACCGGAAGTTTAATAAACACACCAATGACTATATTCCCGTGACAGTGTGGGCTCCACGGCAACGGTAGCAGTTTGGAGGCGGGGCTTAGCCAAGGGTCAAGTGCGATTATCGGTCCAAAAAAATAATGGTAATTGGAAATATATATAATTTCTTCTCCAAATTGTTCCGCAGATGTAAGTGAATGAACTCCCGGTTGCCCCGCGTGGTCTCAGTCAGACGTTTCATTTGACATTTCTACTCTCACTTCCTTCTTTTCCCCCTAGCGAGGTCAAAGAAAGGCCGGTCTGGTTCCCTCACTCGCACTCGAGGACGGAGCGGTCTTAACACATCTTTTGTTTTAGGGCTTGTTTTGAGTGAGATCGAAGTGTTTTTTTTTGTGTAGTTTGTAATAACTTTAAAGTCTCAAAAACACATATTTAAAACTGGACCTCATCCAACATGGGGGAGAAGGAAAACAGGAAAATAAAGCATAAAAAAAAAGAAGAAACGTAGAAACTCAAGCAGAATATATTTAATGTTAAATCTGCGTCCACGTTTCTGCTTTTTTATGACCTGCTTTTATGGGTTTCTTTTACTGCCAGCTATTTAATTTGTTAAAATCTCTTTCCTGTGGCCTCATCAGCACTTATTGCTCGTTTTATGGCCTTTTATATCCTCTCAGAGCTGCTCGGTGAGCACTGACCTCCAGAGTCACCACCGAATGATTGACAGGGAATGAGTTTTTTGAGGGGAGGGGATAAATAAATAGCTAAAGTGAAATAGTCAGGAAATTAAAAATAAAAAAAATCCATTTCCATGACATGAAATAAATACAAAAGAAATCAGAAAATCCTTAAATATATTGAAAAATGACTTAAAGTACCCAAAAGACTAATTCTGAACGTGAGTTTTTTTTTTTTTTAATCAACCGCAGACCGACGTTCATTCCTTCTTTATTCAATTTCCTCTGACCCAGGAAGTATGATTTAAACAACAACAACAACAACAATTTGTCAGAGAAACAACCCGATGACCGCGTCGTCGTTAACGTGTGGAGTCGACCGAGCGTCAGGGAGGGGGAAGGGGGGGGTCACATGGGACGCCGCTTCCCATGGCAACCAGACAGGAGGTCAAGGTTCAGATCCACACTGGTGTGTGTGTGTGTGTGTGTGTGTGTGTGTGTGTGTGTGTGTGTGTGTGTGTGTGTGTGTGTGTGTGTGTGTGTGTGTGTGTGTGTGTGTGTGTGTGTGTGTGTGTGTGTGTGTGTGTGTGTGTGTGTGTGTGTGTGTGTGTGTGTGTGTGTGTGTGTGTGTGTGTGTGTGTGTGTGTGTGTGTGTGTGTGTGTGTGTGTGTGTGTGTGTGTGTGTGTGTGTGTGTGTGTGTGTGTGTGTGTGTGTGTGTGTGTGTGTGTGTAAATCAATCTGCGGTAGGTGATGTACTGTGTAAGTTCTAGCAGACATCAGTGAGGTCACGTGACGAAGACACTCCCAAGAGTTTTCTGTTGAGCATTAAAGAGACACACACACACACACACACACACACACACACACACACACACACACACACACACACAGATTGCGAGTGCTGAGCTCAGCATGACATCCCCCTTTTTGCTGGAAACCAGCAGAGCTGCTCCAGAAACAGTTTTTCAGCATGTTCACGCATCCCCTGCTTTATGGTCTGTTTGACTCTAAATGACCATCATTTACTAAATGAACATCACGCTGTATTGAAGAAGACTGATGGAGTTTAGGATGCGGATGAGAAGTCTCACACGGGTCTGTGTGTGTGTGTGTGTGCTCCGCTGTCATGCATCAGGTGCAAAGGTCGGTTGCAGTTGTTGTGATTTTTCTTTTTTATGGGACAAAATGAAATAAAGGGAACACGCTGAGTTGTGTGACAGCGATGACTTTCTGTTAGTTACTCTTTAAAAATATTAATGTAGTCTGAATTTTTTTTAAAAAAAATTCTCAATCTGGTCCTTTTTGTTCTCCTTCATTCATTCATTGGTCACACACACCCAGTCCTGAAGTGTGTGTGTGTGTGTGTGTGTGTGTGTGTGTGTGTGTGTGTGTGTGTGTGTGTGTGTGTGTGTGTGTGTGTGTGTGTGTGTGTGTGTGTGTGTGTGTGTGTGTGTGTGTGTGTGTGTGTGTGTGTGTGTGTGTGTGTGTGTGTGTGTGTGTGTGTGTGTGTGTGTGTGTGTGTGTGTGTGTGTGTGTGTGTGTGTGTGTGTGTGTGTGTGTGTGTGTGTGTGTGTGTGTGTGTGTGTGTGTGTGTGTGTGTGTGTGTGTGTGTGTGTGTGTGTGTGTGGGCGATCCCAGCATGCACTTGACAGCGAGGCTAATTGATTCAAGAGGCGAGACGGGACGACAAATTGACGCGAACAAAGCGGCGTCGACTCTCAGGAAAAGCACCGACATTGAAGCGGCCTCGCCCACTGAGGGATCCAGTTACATGTTGACCGCTGGAGCCGCGCGCGTGTGTGTGTGTGTGTGTGTGTGTGTGTGAAACACTGGACGACCCCTCGCAGAAGATAAACACTTCATTGTTGCCTCACGAGAGAGACCCGTCGGCTGTCGCTCATGACTCCGTGACGGCGTGTTCTTGGTCACATTCTTTGAGCTTCGTTGACGCTGTAAACCAGTCCAACCAGTCGGCTCAGGTTTTACAGGCTGCTGTGGTCTGACTGCATTCGTCAGGGTTCTCCTTCCCGCCATCACGGGAAGAAACGTGGCTGCTGTCAGTGGAGCGGAGAGGGTGAAGCTTTTATCATTTTACTATTGTGAAGGACTCTAAAATCAGAAAACACTGGAATCTTTATGTCCAACAGTTTCCCAAATAATAATCTGAGAAGCCGATCAGTGCATTTTAAATGAGACGGGTAGGATAATCGTGTTTAGTGTTTATCACAGTCTCTCTCTCTCTCTCTCTCTCTCTCTCTCTCTCCCCCCCTCCCCCCCAGGTGATTACGAGGAGCGCGGCGGCAGCAGAGCCGCCGGTATGAACGGCAACGGCCCCAACAAGATGGTGGACCCGCTGGAGGACCCGCTGCCCGGCTTGGGCACCTACGAAGACTTCAACACCATCGACTGGGTGAGGGAGAAGAGCAAGGACCGAGACCGGCACAGAGAGGTAGGGGGAACCGGAGCCCGGACCGAGGCGTGGTGGAGGCGACGTGGCGTCGTGGTCTCTAACGGGGTGACTTGACTGGTTTTCCCGTCTCTCCACTCAGATCACCAACAAGAGCAAAGAGTCCACGGTGGCTCTGCTGCACAGCGTCAGCGACGCCTTCTCCGGGTGGCTGCTCATGCTCCTCGTGGGACTCATGGCAGGTGGGGGAACCGGGGGTCTGCTTTCGGGGAACCGGGGCCACGAAACACATTGTTATAAGTAGTGCAATGTAGTACAGAATATAGTGTTTAGTTATCTTAAGATATTACTTTTCTCCGTTCATGAATTAGTTGAATAAATATGACGTTTTGATAACACCTTCTTCTTCTTCTTCCCTCTTCTTCCTCCTCTTCCTCCTCATCCTCCTCTTCTTCTCCCTCCTCCAGGTGCGCTCGCCGGCGGCATCGACATCGCGGCCCACTGGCTCACGGACTTGAAGGAGGGCCTCTGCCTCGTGGGCTTCTGGTTCAACCACGAGCACTGCTGCTGGACCTCCAACGAGACCACGTTCCAGGAGCGGGACCGCTGTCCTCAGTGGCAGAGCTGGGCGGAGCTCATCACGGGCACGTCAGAGGTACTGGGGAAGGGGGCGGGGCTTATATCCATGATATGCACGGTAGCTGATGTCTGCAGATGTGAGCTGTGGTCTCTCTCTATTGGTTTTTAAACGGTGCGTTGGTTCCCTCTGCTGGTCATGAGCCGTCACGACGTGCGATTGAGCCAGAAATCCGTCTTTTTTTTTTCTTTCCCCCAAACGTAACTCTCTTGTCGTTTTCCCTTCAGGGCGCGTTCGCCTACATCGTGAACTACCTGATGTACATCGTCTGGGCTCTGCTCTTCGCCCTGCTGGCCGTGGCGCTGGTCAGGGCCTTCGCGCCGTACGCCTGCGGGTCGGGAATACCGGAGGTGAGACGGCACACTTTGTTATTTATTCTACACGTTAATCTGCATTAAGTCTATTCCCTTTCATTTTGTGTGTATATATATATATATATATATATATATATATATATATATATATATATATATATATATATTTATATATATATTTATTTATTTATTTATATTTGCTCACGCTCGAACGCATCCGAGTGGATTCATAGGCACACAGTTTGCAACGCACACACCTGAGCCTCTTTTCTCCCCCCAGATCAAAACCATCCTCAGCGGGTTCATCATCCGCGGCTACCTGGGCAAGTGGACCCTGATCATCAAGACCATCACCCTGGTCCTGGCCGTGTCCTCGGGCCTCAGCCTGGGGAAGGAGGGCCCGCTGGTCCACGTGGCGTGCTGCTGCGCCAACATCCTGTGTCACCTGTTCACCAAGTACCGCAAGAACGAGGCCAAGCGGCGAGAGGTAGGAGCTCTGTTAAGAGTGAGGGGTTCAGGGTCTGCAGGAAGAATGGACTCTCCGTTTAAAAAAAAAAAAAAAAAAAAAAAAAGCGTATTTGATGGCCAAATTTGACACAATTTGTTCCACATATCTCTGCACAGGAGCCGAAGAGAGATCCTCTTCAATTAGTCCCTTTCTGTCATTTCATTGTCGTCCATGTTGTCTTCTCGACGTCACACTAAACTCACCGCCTTTTCGCTCGCAGGTGTTGTCGGCGGCGGCGGCGGTGGGCGTGTCCGTGGCCTTCGGCGCTCCCATTGGAGGAGTCCTGTTCAGCCTGGAGGAGGTGAGAACCAGTGGTGTCTACAAAGAAAACCAGGTTTCTCACTCATATTAACTCTTTATGATCTCCCTTCAGGTGAGTTATTACTTCCCCCTGAAGACGCTGTGGCGCTCGTTCTTCGCCGCCCTGGTGGCGGCCTTCACCCTGCACTCCATCAACCCGTTCGGGAACAGCCGTCTGGTGCTGTTCTACGTGGAGTTCCACGCCCCGTGGCACCTGGTGGAGCTGGTCCCCTTCATCCTGCTGGGCATATTCGGAGGCCTCTGGGGGGCGCTGTTCATCAGGGCCAACATCGCCTGGTGCAGGAGACGTGAGTCCAAATGGTTTCCATCCTGAGTGTGTGTGTGTGTGTGTTTGTGTGGAAACCAAAAGCCCCCTTTTTTCTTTTCTTTTTTTAAAAAAAATGTATTTTTTCAATAAAAAAAGGTAAATCCACTCGTCTGGGTCACTACCCCGTCATGGAGGTGCTGGTGGTCACCGCCCTCACCGCCGTGCTCGCCTACCCGAACAGCTACACCAGGATGAGCGGCGCCGAGCTCATCGCCGAGCTGTTCAACGACTGCTCGCTGCTCGACTCCTCGCAGCTCTGCGGCTACAAACCGGTCGGCTGCGCTCTATTTATTTATTTACAAAGGTATATACGTTTGTGTGCTGAGGTTGTGTGTGTGTGTTTATTCCTCTCTCTCTCTCTCTTCTGTTCCCAAACAGCCGACCAACACCTCAAAAACAGGAGTAGGCAACAGCCTGGCGGACCGGCCTGCAGGTGAAGGCCTGTACACCGCTCTGTGGCAGCTCGCCCTGGCTCTGGTCTTCAAGATGATGATCACCGTGATTACATTCGGCATGAAGGTCGGTCCAGACACCGCGGGACCGAACCCCCTTTTTCTTTCTTCTCTCTCTTCTACGACCTGTATTATAAATCGCCTCCTCCCCCTCCAGGTTCCCTCCGGCCTCTTCATCCCCAGCATGGCGGTCGGTGCCATCGCCGGCCGGCTGCTGGGCGTCGGCATGGAGCAGCTGGCCTACTACAACCACGACTCGTTCATCTTCAAAGGGTGGTGCTCGCCGGGAGCGGACTGCATCACGCCGGGGCTCTACGCCATGGTCGGCGCCGCCTCGTGTTTAGGTGAGGACCTAAAAACACAACAACAAAAAGTTTATTTTTCCTTCTTTTTTTTTTATTATCCCAGCAGACTTGACGGTGGTTTTTAAACCCCTACGGTCTTTTCCAAAAGTTACTTTTTAATTTATTTTATAGACTGAAATGAAGACACTTAAAAAAAAAAAAAGTAAGGCCGCGGTTAAATCAAAGCTCCCGTATTCGCCGCTTCATATTACGTGCGGTGAATTCCAGAAGTGTTAATGGCTCACGAGGTTAAAGCCCTAAGAAAAGGAGGCGTTCAGGCCAACGGGGAAATATGGCCACTATGTGTGGGGGGGGGGGGGTTTCTTCGTGTCCACGAGCAGCGGGCGGATCTCGTGAGCCTCGGCGACCTCGTCGCCACAAGTCGTCCCTCTGTGTGTCCATCGAGAGCTTTCAAAGAGCTCGTTTCACTTCATTAGTTCATGCGCGACCGGCTGCTTTATGGTATTCGCCTCGTGGTTTTATGCGTCACCAAAAAAGACGCGTTGCAAATGTTTTAATTTAATTGATATTCGAGCTTCTTTCGCACATAATCGCCGCCGTTGATTTCATTTTTAACACGCAAAAGAAACGAGTCACAACGAGGCTCTTTGACGTCCAGTCGACTTTCGCCGGTTGCTGTGACGACGGAGGCCACGGTGGTTTCTGTGGCTGCAACCGAGCGAGATGATGATGATGATGATGATGATGATTGGACTCGCCACATTTCATGCGAGGGGAGGATTAAAGAGCTCAAACTTTCAGATAAAGTTTATTCAGCACTGAAGTCAGACAAACGTCGTACTGTAATAATAATAATAATAATAATAATCAATTAGTGGAGTGGAAATTAAAAATAACGACCCCCCCCCCCCCCCCCCCCACCCTTGTCTCCCTCTCAGGTGGGGTGACCCGCATGACGGTGTCGCTGGTGGTCATCATGTTCGAGCTGACCGGCGGCCTGGAGTACATCGTCCCCCTCATGGCCGCCACCATGACCAGCAAATGGGTGGCAGATGCGCTCGGGAGAGAGGGAATCTACGAGGTGTGTGTGTGTGTGTGTGTGTGTGTGTGTGTGTGTGTGGTAACTGTACAGCTGCGTACTTCTATATTTTTGAACTCCTTGCTGTAGATACACGCCACCCCCTCTGTGTTCTCTCCAGCTTAATGACACACACATTTGTGTAAAGGCGCTGTAATGTGCTTTAGATTTAGGAAGTCAAGGTTTTTTTTAAAGAGACAGTACACACATTCTTCCTCTCATCTGTTGCCTGGTTTTTTTTGGAGATATCGACCCGGAGAAATGTCTGTTTTCTCTCCGCTATAATGGGACTGTACGGCACGCTGCGCTCAAAGCGCCAAACTAAATAATTCATCAGCAAACTTTTCCAGAAATCATGACTCACAAAAAAAAAAAAAAAACACAACCTTGTTCTGAGCAGTTTCATGTGAGAAAATAGTTCCTACACCGGAGAGAAGGCGGAAGAATATGTAATATTCCGACGGGTAAGAGGAAAGAATCTGTATTTTTTTTAGACCTTTCTGTCGTTCCCTCCCAGGCTCACATCCGGCTGAACGGATACCCCTTCCTGGAGCCCAAAGAGGAGTTCGGGCACAGCAGCCTGACGGTGGACGTGATGCGGCCCAGGAGGTCGGACCCGGCGCTCGCGGTGCTCACGCAGGAGGGCATGACGGTCGGGGAGGTGGAGGTAAAGGACGCATATATGGAAAGACTCTAATCCCCCCCGATGTGAGACGTTTAAACGCTTGTGTTTGTGCCCAGGCTTTGGTGGAAAGCACTCGCTACAGCGGCTTCCCCGTGGTCGTCTCCCAGGAGTCCCAGAGGCTGGTGGGCTTCGTGCTCCGGAGAGACCTGCTCATATCTATAGGTCAGAGATGCAGCCGTCCGTCACGATAAGCAAGGAATAATACGCTGGAGCATGTTTGAAACCCGTAGAAACCCTCACTATCGTCAGATTCTCAGCTTTTCTGACGGTCCTTGAACACACCGTGTGCGACGAACGCTCAAAAAAAAAGTTACGTCCCAAATAAACTACTGTAAAAAAAACATAAAACCGAGCTCCTCAACGCTACCGGGAAGCCACGATGAACTCGTCTGAGACCAAAAGTCACGCGGCGACAAACCGGTGAAACTTAAAAAGGCGTATTTCGGTGCATTTTGAATATCGCCGTGACGACCCCGTGCCTCCTCCTTTTTTTCAGACAACGCCCGTAAGCGGCAGGAGGGCGTGGTCAGCGCGTCCCAGGTGGTCTTCACCGAGCACGCTCCGGCTCAGGCCGACGACGGCCCGCCGCCGCTCCGCCTCCGCGGCATCGTGGACCTGAGCCCCTTCACGGTCACGGACCACACGCCCATGGACATCACCGTGGACATCTTCAGGAAGCTGGGGCTCCGTCAATGTCTGGTTACGCACAACGGGTGAGAACACACACACACACACACACACACACACACAGAGGAAAGGAAGAAGGGACTGATTGATGGGAGGAGGGAAGGCGTGAAGCTCTTCAGACGTCTTCAGGAAACGGGGGTCGTGGAGTGACGGATGGTGTAAGAGCACTAAAGCAGCGAAGGAGGAAGACTCATAAAGCTAATGGAGGGGGGAGCATTCCTCACAGAGGACTTTTTGGTATCTGTAACGTGCGCCGACATAATGTGAACCATCGGCGGGTTCACGTCTCACATTTTAAATCTGCCACTTCAAAGCGCATTTTTCTTTTTTTTTTTGTCCTCCGGAGAGGATGCGTCCACGTCCACGTCCACGTCGTGCTTCTGCTAAGCCCCGCCTCCCCCTGAAAAGAGGGGTGACGTGTGCGTTTAAACTTTAAAACATTTTTTTTTATTTTTTTTTTATAGAATTACCGGAATTCTTGATTCTTTTGAGGCTTTACAGGCGCAGAACATGTTCTGGGGAAATGTCGTCGTTTTTCATCTGCAAAACCAAACCAGCTCTCTGTCGGACTAATAACCCCCCAAAAAAAAGAAAGATGAACCAGGACTTTTTTTTTTTCTTCTGTCACTTCAAACGCACATTTTGGGAGCTGCGTTGAGCCCATTTTCAAATATTGTGTTGTCGTCTCTGTTTTCACGTGAGGTTTTAGGAGAAGGTTTATCTCTCATTGTCTGGGAATAGAGGTGACACACACACACACACACACACACACACACACACACACACACAAGGAAAGACCTTGAGGCTGCAGCCGTCTTGTGAGGGATGGATTCGTCACCACGACTGCAGTTCTTTTTATATCTCTTTTTAGTTCGTATTTTAGCTCAAGGTCGCCACATCAGCAGGAGTCGTATCTTTTGTTTCTCTTCCTCCGTCAGGTTAAAATGACCTGCTTTTAATTCTGGGAAAAATAAAAATACAGACTCGTAACAGAAAGCAGCCTCGAGGTCTCAGACGTGCGTTTTCTTTTTCAGCTTTTTTAAATGTCTGAATGTAATAATTTGTGTCGTTGACGTTCTCGTGAGATATTTGCGAGTCCAACACGATCGTTTCTGAAAAAAAAGTTATATTTAAAAAAAAAATGTTGTTGTTTGTTGTTTGTTAAATAAACCCGGCAATGTGTTTGTCATCATTTTCATCTGTGGGTCGTCATGGGAGAGTTTACAGCAGCAGACTTAGTGCAACAGGGGTCCCTGTCGTAAAGGAACATCGGGACAGTATGAGGAGTTAAAATAAAAATAAAATGTCAACAATAACATAAACCTCGCCTTCTGCTTTGTAAAATGACTGTTTTTGTCACAGGAGTCTTTTGGCTTTAAAGAGCGAAGATAAACACAAAGAACCTCACTAGCGCGTACTGTCCCTTTTTAAGGCGTTTTAGAACCTGCAGACTTTCTTTATATGAAGTAATAATCTCTCTCTCTCTCTCTCTCTCTCTCTCTCTCTCTCTCTCTCTCTCTCTCTCTCTCTCTCTCTCTCTCTCTCTCTCTCTCTCAGGAGGCTTCTGGGAATCATCACTAAAAAGGACATACTGAAGCACATGGCGCAGATCGCCAACAGGGACCCCGACTCCATCCTCTTTAACTGAACTCTCTCTCTCCTCCCTCTTCGTCATCCCTCCGTCTCTCCTCCAGGAGAGAGAGAGAGAGAGAGAGAGGGAGGAGAGAGAGAGGAAGACACCACCTTGCACACTCGAAGAAAAATGCACCTTTTACCTCTTTTTGAAAAAGGCCGTTGAGAGAACGCCAAGTAAGTCGAGCCCCATTTGCACAGAGAACAATGGCTCCTTTTTTTGTTTTTATTTTTTTTGGGAAGATGGAGGTGTTCCTTGGCTTTCTGTTTGTGGCTCTTCCTCACTGACACTGCTCGCCCCCATTTATCGTTCAACACAGAAGGATTTAGTGTGTGTGTGTGTGTGTGTGGGGGGGGGGGGGGTTCTTCCTTTTTTGTGTCTCTCTCTTTTCTACAAAAAGAAGAAGAAGTGAGAAACGGTTAAAAGGAGGTGCGAACAGTTAATCCTCGTGTCACACACACACTGACAGCAGGAGAAATGAAGACGAAGAGGGTTTGTGGAGCTCCGTGCCGCGTCCCGCCCTCCGGCCGCCACGGCGAGCCCAGACAGAGCACTCTGAGCTGGGCTGATGGATGCTCGGACGCCTCCTCCCCCCTCATGCAGCCTCGGGGGGGGGGGGGGGGGGGGGGCTAAGCATACAGGTGTGTGAAGACCATCTAACACACACACTTACACTCCATAAAGACTTCATGACAGCCTGGGAACTCCCCAGAAATGTCCGTTTGTCTTCTTTCCTCCTCGTTGTGCAGACTCTGGTGATTTGTAACAGGCGGCGAGAGACTCCGGTCCGGGGGCTCAGCGATCGGTTATAATCCTCAAATAATCATGCATGCATCATGACAATGCTGCAAAAAACCACATCATGCCTTAATGAAGGGTGTGGGGGTGTTCCTGGGCTGCTGTGGAAGGGCTAAAAAAATAAAATTATATATATACACAAAAAGAGAATCGTGACACGCAAGTTAATTTATGTAAATGTGAAAAATTGTTTGTCCCACTAAATTATTTCACTGACTTAAAAATGTGTCTGTTTATTTGTATGATATTGATCCTAATTATGTGTTTTTTTGTTTACATTTCATTTTGTTCGACGAATAACAAATTTAATCTGTCTCGTTTGTGTGTGTTTTTTTTATTTTTTATTACCAAATATAAATATAGGACAATGGATTGTTCCTTCTTAACTATATATTTGGTGGTTTTTGAACAGATTTGATTCTAAAAATAGAAACTATAAACTGTAAATCTGCGGCAGAATAATATCATTCCAAACTAAACACTTGTCGTGCTCCCTCTTCCTCCAGCCTTGCTTCCTTGACTCCTTTTATTTATCCACTTCACACCTAGAAGCTGCTCTGTATTTCCTTTTTAAAAACTTTCCAGGGATCCTCAAACAAATCTTTTTGACTGCTTGGAGAAGCGTGACCTTTTTGAGTTTTGTTATACGCACGTTTGTGTAAAAAATACGGTATATGTTAATTAAATATGTATTTCTTTTGACACCTCATGTAAACAAGCTGGTAGAAATAGTAAATAGTGGAGCGCTTGGCAGCTGGAGGTTTCCTCTCAGGAGGTGGAGGAGACCAAAAACGGAGCTAAAAGAAGAATAAATATTGGATTTACGTTCAAACAAACATGAATCCGACGCGTCAACTCGAACTGCTCGCTAAGAAGTTTAATGGTGATTTTATTTCTCGGTGTTTCTGCTGCCCCCAAGTGGTCAAAACGGATCAAACGGTTTTGTTTTCGCCAAATGACCCGAGAAGATTTAACCTCTGAAAATCAACCGGATTGATTCATTTTTCTTTTTTTTTTTTTCTCCCGCTGCATTCAACGCAACACATTCACGAGTTCTGTGTGCCGCTTGCATCTGTTTAATTTACAGCGCGCGCCAGCAGTTTGTGATGTCTTCATTAAAACATCTGTTTCCAGTTGTGTTGTGCGTTGCGAGACAATGCCGCACTGAATTACTTCATTGTGATTGATTACGTTTTAGTTACTGCCAGAGAAATAATCCATTCAGCGTTGCGCTGTTGATTCGTTTCAGATAACCGGCCGGCTGGTCGCTGACGGTGAGTTAAAAAAAAAAGAGCAGCTTGTAGGTTATTAACTCCACAAACCACCATAAAATCATCTCTTTACTTAATTTAACATTTTCTAAACACAAACAGAGACTCAGAGACCTGTTTTCTGTTATTTGAGACCAGAAAATGATTCCCTTTTTATGTGATAATTTCTTACATTCTTTGAGGACTGAATACATGCGATAGGAGGAATCAGATGTTTGGGGGTGGGGGGGGGGGGGCTACTTCTCTTGACGACCCCTGTGTGAGGGTTTATGCTGCAGACCCTCGGGGGGGGGGGGGGTTACGCTGTCAACCGTCAACGGCGTCGAGTCAGAGCTCGTCTCGGGCCACATAATCTCTGTGAGAAGCTTTAAGACTCCAGAGCTACGAAGAGGAAGTGTGTGTGTGTGTGTGTGTGTGTGTGTGTGTGTGTGTGTGTGTGTGGGGGGGGGGGGGGGGTGACATATCTGCGTGGCTGTTTGGGAACGCGAGTGCATTGTAGCCGGCTCGTAATGACTCAGTTGTTTCGTTGCCGAGGCTTCACATGGGGCTCGAGTTACCGGCCTGCTCGTCATCCTCACACCTCCCCCCTCCCCCATCCTCCACCCCTGACTTCCTGTTGGTTCCTGGCGTCTCTTCCCATACGGTATGTTATGTTCCTTGTTCTCTATGAAATAAGTCGCCTTTCCTCCTCCTATCCCCGTTCCCAGGCCGTCCGTCGTCCCGTTAACAAAACATTTCCAATTCAAGGTGTCATCCGACCCCCTGGGGTGTCACGTCTCTGGCCTCACCTTTTCCTCCTGCTGCATGCAGAAGAGGTGACGTTTGTGTGTTTCCCCCCCTCAGGGTGTGTGTGTGTGTGTGTGTGTGTGTGTGTGTGTGTGTGTTCGTCCAGGAATGCAATCCGATCCGCTTCAGAGTTGCTGCTGCCCTCTTGGCCTCACCTGAGGTTGTGGAGGTTTCCCACAGCTTCTTCTGTCGCCGCTCATAAAGCCAATGAAGTAGTTAAAAGAAATCTCTCTCTCTCTCTCTCTATATATATATATATGTATGTATGTATATATGTATGTATGTATATGTATGTATGTATATGTGTATATATATATATGTATATGTATATATATATATATATATATATATATATATGTATATATATATATGTATATGTATATATATATGTATGTATATGTATATATATATGTATGTATATGTGTATGTATATATGTATATATATATGTATGTATATGTGTATATATATATATGTATGTATATGTGTATATATATATATATGTATATATATATATGTATATATGTATATATATGTATGTATATATATGTATATGTATATATATGTATAACAAAAAATGTCATAGTTTTGATGTAAAGGGAACACAAAGGGTTCAGAATTATATTAATTCACTTGTAAATGTTTTAAACTACTGTATTTACATGTGTATTAAAATAAAAACGTTTTAATATCCCAAACTACAAATAAAAACATAGAATGACATTACGGTGAAAACGTTGTGTGTTCTTTGAAGGCAGAGAAAACGAGCCAATCGGACTTCAGTGTTTCAAAGAGATTTAACAGGCGTCAAAACTGATAACTTCAACCTAAATTAATTTAGCCTTTTTTTAAGTTACCTGGCTTAGTGCCGCATCCTTCAGGAGCCGTCACACACTGAATAAGAGTCCCCCAAAAATCAATGTTTTTTTTTGGTTTGATGCCTGAAATAAGGTTAACACAAAGCGTCAGAGATTTGAACATATAAAACACCTAATTTAATACCCCTCTAGTGAATATTGAAAGTGTTTAAATAAAAACCACAAAGGTCTTCGGGGACGTTAAACATTTTAATTTAATTTTACTTCCTTCTGCCAATTGCGTTCACGCTTTCAAAAAACAAATTGTAAAAAGCGGTGTTCACATGTGACGATTATCCTGAAACATGCAAGTATTATAAACTTTTGTTTTGGGTTCGGCCCAAAAGAATTACAAACTTTATTGACACGTCGGAGCGACACAAGCATTCATTTATAAGCCGAGTTTCTGGCCACATTCACCATTTTAGGAGAGGACCGTGTGCAGCGTTTATCGCCGCCGACGACGACCACGACGTTCATGACGGCTGTAAACCGTGAACCGCAACTTTAGGGGCGCTTAAGTTCTGAGATTTCGTGGCTACAAAACGGACCTCCATTTGAAGGGGTTATTCGGAGAACTGATCTCTCCCAGAAGGCCCACACCTTCGCTGGTAATGAAATAGTTTGAACCCCTCCTGAACTCCGGAGGTTTCTGGGGAAGTTCGAGAAGAGGCCGACAAACTATTTCAGCCATAAGAAAACACGGTGCACCCCCCCCCCCCATATTTACGAGCCGAGTCGCACAGATATGTTTGAGCCGCCGCCGGTAGTTAATCAAATGAAACGACCCCGGGAAAAAAAAGAAAGGGGAACGTCATTCCTTGGTTTGGGGTGACGCGACGCACTTCTTTTCAAAGGTCAAAGGGTCGATTTGAATCGAGAGAAAAGTGGGGAAAAAAGAAATGGATCAGATGGATGTTGTTTTTTTCCACTGCTGGACATCGTGTCGTCATCTCCCTCCAAGGACGCTGGAAACTAGCTTGAGGTCACTATAATCCCCACTGCACGAAACCAGCACTGTTGTTGTGTTTACTTCATGGAACACACACACACACACACACAAAACGCTCTCAACCACAGCTATAATTTCATCTTACTCCCGCATTGATTATTCTATTTTTCACCTATGGTTTTAAGTGTTTTTGCTAATGTAGCTAACGGTAGAAACCAGCTAACTGACGGCTAGCATGTTTTTGTAATGTTTTGGCGATTAATTTAATTCTTTAAGGAAGAACAATGGAGCATGTAATCTTTATTTTGAACTAGATGCCCAAAGCAAGGCTGGGTTGAACATTTAAAACATTTAATTTAATTGTTTTGTAAGGTAAGAGCCTGCGTATGTTTTGCAATCGAAAGGATAAAAATGAATGAACGCCTTCCAGCCCGAAACAAACACGGACCAGTGGAGGTTTGATCTGCTTCTGGAGGTCCTGCCTGTGTCTGGTATTTAAATTAAATGTGTTTTCACTTCTTTTTATTTTAGTATCACAGAACAGGTGATGCAGATGTAGCTCCGCGATAGAAAGATTAAATTAGGGAACTGCTTAGTTTTGTTATATTTTGCAGTATAATGTCATTTACACAATATTCCTGAAAGTTTGACCAGGATATCGGCCAAATATATATAAGACATGCACTCTGTGAGCAGAAAGAGAAACACATGTGCAGTGTAACGCAACCCAGTGCAAAAACAAAAGCAATAAATTCTACTTTTACCGAACTTTGACTGTTAATTTTTAATTAACACTATTGGAGAAGTGTTGATTCAGCTTTATAGTGTTTTATGAATAGAGTTGGATGAACTTTGCGCGGCATGAAAAAACCAGAAAGAGTCTCCAGACATCGTCGACGAGAATTTTAATCGCCCTCGAGTCGTGTTCGTCTGAAAAGCACCGACGCCGGTTTTCAGTGGGTCGCATATTTAGCATATTTTCAACGTGGCTCAGATTGCTATCAACAGTAACCTCCAGTCAAGTTTGTTTTCATACCCAACGCCATGCTTTTGACATGATCCTCCACACATTGATCCCATTCCCAGTCTGGGCGCCTTTTAGGCTTTTTTCAGAACATTCTGCAGATGTGTTTTATCAACCCGTTTACTATCGGATAGAGGGATCATGGCTTTAAAGAGCCTGTAAAGGCTCAATACGTTTTACGAAAAAATAAATATTTATTGCTTCCTACAAAAGTAGTCCCTCTCGATCGTAGGAATGTGTGGCCGTGGCATTCTCTCTACTGTCCACCAGGGGGCGACTCCTGGTTGTATAGAAGTATATGCTTCATGTGTTAAAGCTACATTCTCTCTACTGACCACCAGGGGGCGACTCCTGGTTGTATAAAGTCTATGATTCATGTGTTAAAGCTGCATTCTCTCTACTGACCACCAGGGGGCGACTCCTGGTTGTATAGAAGTATATGATTCATGTGTTAAAGCTGCATTCTCTCTACTGACCACCAGGGGGCGACTCCTCTGGTTGTATAGAAGTCTATGCTTCATGTGTTAAAGCTGCATTCTCTCTACTGACCACCAGGGGGCGACTCCTCTGGTTGTATAGAAGTCTATGCTTCATGTGTTAAAGCTGCATTCTCTCTACTGACCACCAGGGGGCGACTCCTCTGGTTGTATAGAAGTCTATGCTTCATGTGTTAAAGTTGCATTCTCTCTACTGACCACCAGGGGGAGACTCCTCTGGTTGTATAGAAGTCTATGCTTCTATGGGCTATAAGGTGATTGACAGGTCTCTCAGATCTCTCTACATCACTCCTCAGATTTAGAAGACCTCATTCTTTTGTCTCTTTTGGTTTTATTTGTCTCTTTTAGCCCTTTTGATCCTTTTTGTTACATTCAACTAATATTTATATATTTAAAATGAAAGTTGTTTTTGCTGCTTGCTCTCTGAAATAATAATTGACTTGTTTCATTGAAGAATAGCTGCTAACAAAACATTTCATTTCCCATAATTCTTCCTAATAAAAAGCTCCATGTTATAAAGACTTTATGACATTTAGATAATGAAGAGAGAAAAAAGAAAAGTGACAGAAAAACAACCAATCGGCCGACAATAAAAACAAATAAATAGTTAAAAAAACCAAGAGAGGAGGATCATATTTTATGAAGGGGAAAAAGGCAAAAGCATAGAATTATATATGATCCATATATCTGAATCGAGACCAATACCAATATTTGTATTTTATTTCAAATCTGTCAAAGCATGCTGTTAGCTTGTACAGTTAGTTTGTCGTTTTTTAAGCTTTCTTTTTAGTGTTTAAGAGCAGAAACCATTCGAGTTTGGTCCATAAAAGAGAATCAACTTTTTTTATTTACTCCATTCTCCATAAGTTATCCATTAAAAAAAAAGCTCTGCTTTAAAATATCCAATAGCCAGAACGAAAACATCTCTGAAGAATCCCTTCAATTAGAACATTGACATAATAATAATAATAATAATAATAATAAACCTGCCCTTTCTCTCTGGATACTAAAACAACAGTCGGTCAAAATATTATTTCACACGGTGAACAAATTAATTCTCACCCGCTCAACGAGGATTTCTATGAAAACTGGCAACGACCGTGTTAATATTACTTATCGGACGACGTGTATCGAACCCATGAAATATGATTTATCCGTGCAGCGCTTCCTCTCTTATTTGAATAGTTTTCTTGACGTTTGGGTGCCTCCCTTTCTTTAAATTTGGTCTTGGCATTGTACTTCTGGAATAAACCTCTTTTCTCAGATATATATATATATATATATATATGTGTGTGTGTGTGTGTGAAAAAGCGAAGACTCTGAGCCCCATTTTCTAATTCTCCACGGCTGGTTTCTTCAGCTTCCTGCCTTTAAGACCTTATCAAAGGCTTTAATAATGTGCGTTGCCTCATTGCAGCTGCATTGTTCAGTTGCCCCGCGAGGTATTCTGTAACTCCCTTTTCCAATCGCCGGGAGTCGGGCCGCAAGGTTTAAACAGTAGTATTGTTCTCAAGAGAAGTGTGTGTGTGTGCGTTTGTCTGGCCCCACTTAGTCTCTTCAGGATGTTTTGGGTTTTTTTTCTGTGTGTGTGTGCTAGCGAGCTTTGCAGCTTTTATGAAACTAATTTCCTGGCCGGTTCTTAGGAAAACAGAGAGTATGTTGGGTAATATGCAGGAGAGAACGGCAGCACTGTTGATATGAAGTGTGTGTGTGTGTGTGTGTGTGTGTGTGTGTGACGGAGGGGAAGGCGGGTGGAGTATGAGGAGAATGCTGATATGGAGATAACTGCATGCATGTAGGTGGCTGTGTGTGTGTGTGTGTCTTTCAGGAAGGGTGGTACTCCTTCAGGAGGCTGGGGGGGGTCAAACAAAGCGAGAGGTCTTTTGTTAACACTCGTATGAAAACACGGCGAGAGAGATGGAAGATAACGGGTTCGGTGTGACCGACGGCCTCCGTCGCTCACAAAGCAGTTAACAGTTTCTGGAATGGCTGCGTTCAGAAAAACGTGATTGATTATTAACGACGTTAAGATGCGGAAACCTGTGAAGACGTGGTGGAGGTTGTGCACAGCCACAGATGTGGTGCACGGAGGGGGAGATTTGGGGTCGTATATTTCTTAACTTGCCGTCAATAATATTATATGTGTACATAACATAATTATGTAATTAGCAGAACATCAACCTGCAGAAACGGTGCGTCCGTTCTACTGTTTGTGGAGCATTTTAAAGGCTTTTAGAACTTTGTTTTGATGATTCTTTTCTAAAGGAATTGTAAACGAGAAGTGTCGTTACGACTCCTCGTATCGATAACGCTCTGCTCGACACTACTGATACAATTATGCATTTAAAACAATGAACCCTCTGCAGATTAAAAAAAGTCTAGGAGCGCCGGAAACTTCAACTAAACGCCCGAAATGCCTGAGAAGGCATTTGACTCGAAAGCAGCATCTTTCACGAGCTCAGCGCCTCCTTCCCCCCCCCCGCCACCGACTAAGTTGAGAGAAGAGACATGAAAGAGTCTTTGTCGCAGTCAATATGTGTGAGAAGCTCCAGGAGTGTCTTTTTTGCATGTGGTCCAAAGCTGATTTATTCCCCGGCGGCCATTCCGACATCGGCAAATGAATCGGGGATCTGCCCGGCGAGTCAACGCGGCTGTCCTCCGTTGACCCTCGCGGTTTCAACGCCTTCCTCAGAACCGCCCGTCGGCCATCTTGAGAAACCCGTGAAGATGATGTATTGGCAGACGGTCTCAGGGCCTTAAACTGTCTCTGAATGCATCCAGTGAACGCCTCATTCCAGAGGAAAAAGACTCATTCTCTCTTTAAGGACAAGTTAAAGTGGTTTACTACTAATACTACTCTATTAATACTCAAAAACTCAGATTGTTCACGTCTTTATTCTCCTCTTCATTCATCTGTGTTTTAGTAAAAAAAAAATATATATATCAAATCCAAGTTGAAAGTTGTTCTCTGTGAAATAACCCAGCTAATGTTGGAAAAACAACAAATTCCATATCTGTCAATGGGGCAACAGTGTTTTGCTGACGCTGGCACATTTACAGAAATGTTCAGTCACGATTGAATAGACGTGTAAATAAATAAAACGTCCAGACGTTACCGATAGTGACTCGCAGATCGACGACGCTGTGCTTTTGTAAGGGAATCGCTGTATTTTCTCGCCCATCAATCAAAGAGATTAATCTGACGGCTGCAAAAAAAAATAAAAATCTTTACTTCAAACTCTGTTAAGTCAACAGTGTGACGAAGCCGGCGCTGTGATCGGTTATTTTAAGAAACTGTGCGAAACCGATTTGTGCTGCTGAGGAACCAGCGGCCTCGTGTGCAGCTCTCTGCCACTTTCATTCAGTTTCAGATCCTTGTTTTGGTTTCGCGGTCCTCCTCGTCCGTCCTGATCTCACCGATCTGCAAAAAATACAGTTTTTATGCTCAGTAAAAAATACAGTTTTTATGCCGAAAACAGTAAAATACAGTTTTTATGCCAGTAAAATACAGTTTTTATGCCGAAAACAGTAAAATACAGTTTTTATGCTCAGTAAAAAATACAATTTTTATGCCGAAAACAGTAAAATACAGTTTTTATGCTCAGTAAAAAATACAATTTTTATGCCGAAAACAGTAAAATACAGTTTTTATGCCGAAAACAGTAAAATACAGTTTTTATGCCAGTAAAATACAGTTTTTATGCCGAAAACAGTAAAATACTGTTTTTATGCCGTTTTTTTGAAATGTGATATCCAAAACTCTTCCTACTTTTTTGTTCTGGATTTTAAAGAGGTTGCTCGAGAGGTTATTCTGCAATAGCGGATGCAGCGGCAGATGTTGAACCGCGCCGGTCTTGATACCCTTTGTTGCTGCTGCCTGTATCCACTCGGATGGGGCTGTCTTAGGTTGACGCCCCACATCAGGAGAACTTCAGTGGCCTCCTCCCGCCTCCCTGAGGAGGAACACCATGTCAGCATCTGTAACGGAGGCTCAGGTTGCCGTCCATGTGAAATATATAACGGATAATGACGACGGAGCATTTGTCTGCTGTTGACATCCATCCACTGAAACCACCGGACATGTTTTCAGCAAAAGTCTTCTCTTCTACAGATGTATTCAGATGTTTTAGTGAAGTAAAAGTTGGCCTGGGTTTAAAATCTTAAATTAAAACACAGAAGTATTAGCAGCTAAATATACTTAAAGTACCAAAAGTCACTAATGTTGCAGCAGGTAAGAGTGGAAACCAGTTCAGATACTGGGAACGGAAATAAATACCAGAAAAACACAAACCTCGCAATTGAGAATTAAAATGGAAACGATAGACTAAAAAAAAAAAAATATAATATACTGTACATGTTGAAAAATGTCCCTTGAATATTGACACGCCTCTTCAATACATTCATAGTCCCATATCTGCCGCATGTTGACGTCTTTTCCTCGCCCCTGAACATGCATAATGCCCTTCGCATTCCCATCTCTGTGCAGCCGAATATTCCTTAAAACATCCAGAGATAATATCGCAAACCAGCACATCGGTTGTTTTATACGCTTTTTTAAATAAAGGCTTGAAAGCGGAAAAACAGCCGAGCGGGTCAAAGGTTTAAGACCCATATTTATGACGTTTTATTAATGATGAATCACCCGCTCATCTTTTAGCTGCCAGTTCAAGCGTACTAAAAGGCATGTTGGAAATTCACAACACATTTCGGAAGACCGTCCCAAAAAAAATGGGAACCAAATGGTTCAGAACAGCATTTATTTGTTCATAGATATTTTTATCGTTGTTGTCCCGTCTGCGAGTTTAAAAACAAAACTTTTTCGTTTTAATTTCACGTTACAAAAAAAAAGGGAAAAATAACTAAATCTGCCAGAAGCCCCACGGTTTGCACATCGTGTATCAGGCAAAGACATTACCAAACATTTAGGCTGGAATTCGACAAATTATGGACACGTTTGGATCAAACTTTACCCGACAGCCGCTGCAATTATCAGTAAATACTGGCCGAGGTAATGACACCCGGAGCCAAGGTGAGCCGCAGTCACGGTGCACCTTTCAAACTGATTAAAAGCACATTGGAGGCTTCGGGGAGTAAATTGTAGGTTCCGTGTTCACGTTTTATGGAGCCAACATTTAACGTGAGACGGCGCCTGTAGTCGATCACAGCGTCTCGGATCCTTTAATGAAGTTAAGAGTACTAATACCACAGCGTTAGAAATACTCCACTGTCAAGTATACATCCTTCATTTAACTCCTGGCTCGTCAAACACACATCAACGCGTCATATTCTTTGAGATAATAATAAGATATCCTGTGTTCAGCAGCGTTTTTCCAGATTCAGCCAAGAGGCTTTTTAAAGAGTTTATTCTCTAAACTTCTGGAGATACGTTGTTTTCACTGGGCAGAAAAACTGTAATCTTTATATTTCTAAATCTAAATCTAATCTATAATCTAAATATTTGTCTCTGAGATATAGTGAAGTGGAAGTACGAGGTGACATAAAAAGGAAATACTAAAAGTAAAAGTACCTCAGATTTGTACTGAAAGACAGTACTTGGGTAAATATACTTGGAATGGGCTGCTATAATATACATTATAGGTATAATTTAAACAAATTAATTATTTTAGTCTGTTTAATAAATTAAATGTTTAAATCTGGTTCAGTCACTATGAATTGAACTCCCACTGAAACGTTGAATGCAAGTTATGCGTTTTATTATAAATGACTCAAAAAGCTAAAAGGCACTTTATTATAACACACAAATGAGCATTATTTTTAAAAAGGTCCTATCGGCAATCAATTAAAGAACTGTTTTTTTAAAAGGCGCATTAAACGACATTCAGAGCGTTAATATAGCAGAAAAAAACACTATTATCTGTGTGTTTAGCACCTTTTCGTAGCTTTTTATTGAACAATGTCCACTGTGCATTCACCATAACGAAATAAATAATTAAGCGTGAACTTTAAGGGTGCTTTTGAAAGGCACGAAGTTGCCGGTTCGAATCCCTGCAACAGCTCCGAGGAGGTTTGTGACCGTAAGAGGAGCCGCTCCGTGTCCCACGATGCCAATCTGTGGTCCAGGGAACCCCCCTGGTGGACCCAGACATGTGGTCCTGCTCGTCGTGTGTTTGTGAGAGATTACCTTTACTCTGAAGCGTGGACAACGCCGCCCGTCTGCACCTCTTCATGGGGCACTTTGTTGCTCTGCGTTCACGCGTATACTTGTATAAGTTTTGTGTTTTTGTGCTTCTCGAATTTCCTCTGTAGAAACGCTCTGGGAGGCCGGCGGTCTGGACTACGGTTCCCATCTTCGGTGTTGGTTTTGGTCCCTCTGCCTCGATGCCAGACGATTTTATTCATTTAGCTGTCGTACTTTTTATGAGCCGAAGATGTTTCAATTTAATCTCATTGGTTCAGATGCACCTGGAGGAGCTAAAGATTTAATTAGATTATAAATAGAATATATACTGATTTTGTTTAGTTTACATACGTTTAAGAAAAGGCTGGAGGCTAGAAGCTGGAGGCTAGAAGCTGGAGGCTGGAGGCTAGAAGCTGGAGACTGGAGGCTAGAAGCTGGAGGCTGGAGGCTAGAAGCTGGAGGCTGGAGGCTAGAAGCTGGAGACTGGAGGCTAGAAGCTGGAGACTGGAGGCTAGAAGCTGGAGGCTAGAAGCTAGAGGCTGGATGCTAGATGTTGGAGGCTGGAGACTGGAGGCTAGAAGCTGGAGGCTAGAAGCTGGAGACTGGAAGCTAGAAGCTGGAGACTGGAAGATGGAGGCTGGAAGATGGAGGCTAGAGGCTGAAAGCTAGAAGCTGGAGACTATAAGCTAGAGGCTGGAAGATGGAGGCTAGAGGCTGTAAGCTAGAAGCTGGAGACTAGAAGCTAGAGGCTGGAAGATGGAGGCTAGAGGCTGAAAGCTAGAAGCTGGAGACTATAAGCTAGAGGCTGGAAGATGGAGGCTAGAGGCTGAAAGCTAGAAGCTGGAGACTATAAGCTAGAGGCTGTAAGATGGAGGCTAGAGGCTGTAAGATAGAAGCTGGAGACTATAAGCTAGAGGCTGGAAGATGGAGGCTAGAGGCTGTAAGCTAGAAGCTGGAGACTAGAAGCTAGAGGCTGGAAGATGGAGGCTAGAGGCTGAAAGCTAGAAGCTAGAGGCTGGTTCACGCCGCATAAGTAGCGTCTTTCTGACGGCGGTTTCTAACGCTGAAACATTTTTAGAAATGGAAAACCACTTTTGAGCAGAACCAAACACACAAGACCTAATTAATAACACACACAGAGAGAGAGTATTCTTTACGTAAATATGGAACATGGGAGTTATTCAATAATGCAAACGGAGCTGCCAAGTTCAACAGTAGTGGGCCGTGGTCGCGTATTGGACTCGCAGCAGACCGCTAACTGTTAGTTTCAAATGTCAGCACACACTCACACACACACACACTTTCTCCCTCACTCTCTATATATAAATATAAATATATATAAACTGACAGTTTTGTACAGCTGATGAATTTGATTGGCCTATAAGTTGTTTTTACTTTGAGAAATGCACGTCTGAGCTGCACTTTTCTCCCAAATCTGATACGATCACCATGGCGACTTCGGTGCTGAATAACGTGGTCGTGGGTTTGGCTGGGCGTTTTGTTTATTTTATGTTTTATATTTTTCTTACCGTTTCTTCGTGGGTTTTCATGGGAATCGGAGGAGACTTCGGAGCAGTCGGATTTGTATTTTGTTGTTCACTCTGAACTCCAGCACACTGAATCTAAAATAAAACATTGAGTGACGGTATAATTGAGTGTTAATCCTTTCAAGCTTCAGTTTTTTGCCACATCTTACAAAGGCAATAAAGTAGGCAATGCAATTTGCAACGATGAACACTAATCAATATGTGACTGCGTGGCAGATTTCTGCTCTCAAAAGTTTTCAGAAACTATTTAGCTGTAAAAATAAAAAGTTTTGCCAGCTGGCCGCCATGTTGCGCAACATCGAGACAAAAAAAACGATGCATTGCCCATCGGGCGGAGAGAATCGGACCGCTCCGAGTTCCTTCACGTCTTTGGTGGACATTTGGTGGATTTCCAACAGATCACCTGATTAGGACGTGAACACCGTCAAACGCCCTCAAAACTGTAAACTAATAAAACCGTCCCCCAGGTCGTGTATATATATATCAACCGACCGCATCGGTAAACGACGCCCCTTTTGTAGCTTTTTGGTTTCCTCGTCTCCAATTGAGAAGATTTGGGACCTGGTCCCACAGGTAATGTGTTCAGGATTAACAGAGTTTATGAGAGAGCTGCAGATGAAGAACATCTCCACCCAGGGAGACTTAATTAACGGCGCAGAGATGCGTCCGCCCGCAGAGGAAGCGAGATCAAAGCGAGCCGAAGGGTCGATGCCGACTGAACAGCTGTTGATTTATTCACAGTGGGATGCTTTATTGTGGTCCTACGGGCCGCTGCTCGTACGGGGGGGTCAAAGGTCAGGAGGCGGACCAGGAACCCGTGAGTGGCTTTCTTCAGCAGAGTGAGTGCATCCTATACCACCAAGGCTCATATCTATAGTTTATTTAGATATATTTGTATTTATATATATATACGTAAGTATATATACTGTATATTTGTATCTAAAAATATAGTATATAATAATATAATAATAATATAGAGTATAAATATATATATTTGTATATATAAAAATATATACACATGTATATGCATACTTATATATTTGTGTATATATATGTGTATATACATATTATATGTATATATTTATATACACGTGTTTATATGTATGTATATATTTATATACATGTGTATGTATATATATTTATATATACATTGTACAATTATTTTGATCTTTTACTTAAATGAACAGTGTGTAACGATTTATTGGCAGAAATATAATATAATATCAGTGCTGTAAATGCACCTCAAAGCTCTGAATGAGGCCCTGAAAGCTGCACCGCCGTGTTTCTACAGAAGCCCAGAAAGGACAAACTAAACCCTGAGAGGGACTTTAGTGTTGCGCATGACCTGATGACGATGTGACTCTGTGAAGGTCGCGGCTCCATGTTGAGGTCTTTCCGTGGGCGTGTCTTTTGACCTTCAAAGGACCGAAGCCCCGCCCACTGGCCAGCCCATCCCTGCCACTCAGTAAACGAACACGGGGAGAGTTCTTCAAATATTTGTTTATTTTTCTCAGCAACAATTGTGCTACACATGTTCACAGCTACAAAACCGTCCAGTACAAACAGACACATTCAATGCAGAAGTTTCCCCAGCTTTCCCGCCGCGGTAATGTGTGTGTGTGTGTGTGTGTGTGTGTGTGTGTACGTTGCATTAGCACCATCGCTCCACCTTGTTTTCAGTGATCTGTTGGTGCTGGTCGGAGTGCAAGGAAGCAAATGCTTGTTGAAGTTGACCCTGAATAATAAACCAACCCGGGCCCAGGTTTACGTGTGTGTGTGTGTGTGTGTGTGTGTGTGTGGTGGAGAGAAACCCAAACGTGAGCAGGTGTGTGCCACCCAGCAGGAAAAAGTATATACATATATATTTATATCGATAGCAGCTACAACAGCAATCAGACTAAATTCAATTTGCCTCCAATTTTGGGCTTTGCGCATCAAAATAAACGTTGTGTTGTCGTGTTTGTGTAGCTATGAAACCGTGCACAGAGGACACACACACACAGGTATGTGTGAAGGCTCTCTCAGGGAAAACCAAGCACACACACACACACACACTCACTGACAACTACCAGATGGCACATGCCGTGTGGATAAATGAGTGTGTGTGTTTTTGTGTGTGCCTTCACAATGTGACACGGGATGATGTGTGTGTGTGTCTGCGGAGCACGGACCAGCCAGGAGGTGCGAGGTGTGTGTGTGTGTGTGTGTGTGTGTGTGTGTGTCGGGGTCGAGTGCAGGGCTACTTGGTGCATGGTTTATGTCTGAATATATCCTCTCGCTCCATCCAAATCTTTCTTTATGTGCGTCTGCGTTTTGTTAATAATACATTTTCTTCTCTTTTTTTTTGTGTGTGTTCACTGAACTGGTTTATATGGTGTATCAGTGTCAGAAGGGTACTAAAATGTCTGTGTGTGTTTCCAGTAGTATATATTAATATATATATTTATTAATATATATATATATATGTTAATATATATATATTAAATATATATATATATATATATATTAATATATGTATATATATATTAATATATGTTTATATATATATATATATATTAAATATATATAATATATATATTTATATATATATATATATATTTAATATATATATATTAATATATGTATATATATATATTAATATATGTTTATATATATATATATATTAAATATATATAATATATATATTTATATATATATATATATATATATATATATATATATATATATATATATATATCACTAGAATTAACCTGGTTGCTTATTGGGAATAAGCCGGCTTTCGGTATCCAGATGTTATTTTTGGGGTAATTTTGTGTGTTTTTAATGCTTAGTGGCAACTTTATTGCATCGGTGATTAGCGGGGCAGAAGGTGGCCTCGGTTAAGACTCCTCGTGAGTACATTTTAATGTAAAGCAGCTCCTTCCAACAAGTTCAAACATGGCTTTTAACATTTTTTGATTGAATGTCTTTCGCTCTGAAAAGCCGCCCCGGACCGCCGGCATCTCTCTTTTTTCGGCTCGGTTGCTCAACTCGTATCCTTCAAACTAAATAAAGCGAACGCAGCTTCACAGAGTCGAGACGGAGAGAGATCGGGAAGTGGAAGTGACAGGAGAGAGAGAGAGAGAGAGAGAGAGATCAACAACGCGGGGCCACGCCCCCTTTTTCTTTTGTTTCCTTCTCATTCTTTCTCTCTCTTCCTCCTCCTCCCTCTCGTGTTGCTTCTCACAGTCTCGTTACTGTGTCCAGACAAAGCAATCCCATCCTCATCTCAAAAGAAACAACAACAACAAACAAATGTCTCTGCGTTAAAATCCACAGATCTGGTGTTGCGTAACGTCCCCCAGTGGTTGTAAGTAAAAAAATCAAACACATGAATCACCAGTTCATCGTCTCACTCCTCATCCATTCATACGTACAGCGCTCCGTTGGCACGCGTTATTAAAAGAAACTAAAAGAAAAGAAGTTTATTCCACGCGTTGCTTTGGTTTGATCGTTCCGCTTTCTTCCTCCTGCGGAGGATTTGTTTTTTATTTTTATTTTTTTACTTTTTCTGTGTACATTCTTCGGTCTCTGCGTCCAAAATCCGAGAGGAGGGTTTTTTTTTCTTTTTTCCGACTGCTTCCCACAACAACAAAAGAAAAAGAGGGCCACTGACGTGCGGCGAGACGACGCCCCCCCCCCCCCCCCCTCCCCCGAGGGTCGATTCTCACCCGAAGGTTTCTCTGGCGTTTTGTTTTTCTAAACAACCGTGAAAAAAAAAAATCTAATATCCTCACACCTCACCTTGACTGCACGTGCATCGTTCTGCATCTTCGTGCATCTTTGTGCATCTTCGTGCATCCTTGTGCATCTTCGTGCATCCTTGTGCATCTTCGTGCATCTTTGTGCATCCTTGTGCATCCTTGTGCATCTTTGTGCATCATTCTTTTAAGGAAGTCAAATCCACGAAGCCTAAAAAAAAAAAAAAAAAACCTCCCCTCTTCCTCTTCCATCCTTCATTGTATCAGTCCAAGCCAACTTTAAAGGAATCCCAGATCCCCTCTGTTTCTCTTCTCTCCACTCAAGAAGAACCCCCTCCTCCTCCCCCTCCTCCTCCCCCTCCTCCTCCTCCTCCTCCTCCTCCTCCTCTTCTCAGAGGTCCAGCCGGAAGGCGCCGAAGTAGCTGGAGGAGTCGTCGGCGTTGACCATCGTCGGGGACGAGACGGACACGAAGAGCTCGTCTCCGGCCCTCAGCTCGAACAGCCCCCCCTGGTAGACGGAGTGCAGGGCGTACTCGGCGTCCGGAGCCCAGCACTTGGTGCCCACCCCCTTCAGGAGCTGGAGGCGGGACAAAGGGCGGTCAAACAGGTGAGACGTGACCGACAGGTGAGACGTGACTGAATGGGAGGGGGGAGGGGAGGGGGGGGGGTCTCGTACCTGGATGGGGCTCGGGTAGGAGGTCTTCTTGTAGACGCACTGCACCAGCTGGTGGCTCACGCTGCGCTGGTCTCCGTCGCTGGCCGCCGGGGACGGGTAGCGGAAATACACCTGGAGGCAGGACGGAGCGCGTTACCGTCATCTCATTGGTCTAAAACGTTTAAATCCTAAAACATTCGTTTGAATTATAAAACATGTGGATTTATAGCCTTTCTCTATTTGAGAAGATTATTATAAAAGAGTTTATAAATTACAACTCTTGAGCTCTGAGAACTTTCTTTGGACAATTTGTCCCTATTTCCTTATATTAATTTATATATATATATATTGATACATGATATATTATATTTTAGTCTATTGATTGAGATTAAAAAATAATGCAAATAATCATAATTTGCTGCTATATTTTGAATTGGAGCATCCGCCAACGTGCATGTTGTTGGTGGGTTAATTATATATAAAGTTAATATATAATTAAGTTAATATATTTATTAAATATATTTGAGCAGTAGTTCTGGTTTGTGATTCAAGATGAAATAAAATAAGTAGTGCACCACCATCACGTCAGAGATAAAGCTTAACAAACTAAAATAGTCGTTTCATTAATACAAAATATAATTTCCTGTTTGTTGTCAACATTACAAACAAACAAACAAACAACTGAAGCTCACCTGTGAGTACAGGTAGTACCGCCCGTCCTGAGGCACTCGCAGCCTCCCGTTGGACAGGGTCATGTTGTGCAGGTGAGCTCCGAAGCTCTGATTGGCCCACGTGCGCACCACGTGGCGACAGGACTGGTGGAGACCCGGCGTGGGGATCGGGTAGGGCGGTAACCCTGCAGGTGAGACAAACAAACAAACAAATAAACAAACAAACAAACAAACAAACATGTGAACGTGGGACCAGAACAAGCGTGTCTCTTCCCGTTTGCATCATTTCCTCTCTACTCCACGTCTTCAGCATTCGTGTGTGTGTCGGTGTGTGTGTGTGTGTGTGTGCGTGTGTGTAAATGTAAATGTAAATGCACTGGCTTGTCCAACACGCTATTGTTTCCGTCGTACTTCCTTATGAGAAATCCAGACTGAGTGTGTGCGTGTGTGGACCTCATCCTCTCTTCCTTCACACTCACACACACACACACACACACACACACACACACACACACACACACACACACACACACACACACACACACACACACACACACACACACACAGCTTTGGGTTTTATTCCAGGAACAAAAGAAATGGCCTCCGGCAGACAGGAAGTGACATTTATTGGAATGTGAATCTTTTTAACTCGATTTAATATTTGAAGAACG
>NC_046983.1:3651569-3761569 GCF_009769545.1 Cyclopterus lumpus | reverse complement strand
ATTAATGTGCTGAAAAGCCCCAAAAAAAACAAAAAAAAACTCAGAACTTGAATATGTTCGATTCCACAAGTGTTTTCAAACGGTCACCGGGCTGTTGTCCTTGGCAACGAGCCCGCTTTCCCCCCCCGCGTCAAACACTCAACGCGGCCCAGTCAAATTGGACGTGATCGCTCTGGGGTTTGGCGTGTGTGTGTGTGTGTGTGTGTGTGTGTGTGTGAATATACCTTTCTATTCTTTTAAGGGGAACCCAATACGTCGCTGTCTCTGCCCCACGTTCCCCAAAGACCCGAGAGCAGAAAATGACCCGCGCACACTTAAAGAAAGAAGGGGAAATTGCCAACAGATTTTCTACCCAGCATGCATCTGGCTGTTGTTGAACAAGAAAAGTAGACTTTTTTTTCTTATTATTTTTCTCTCAAAGGCCGTCGTTTGGACCCCCTGAGAGCTCTCGGCGCTCCGTTTCGGGGCGACGTGTTTTCTTTAAAAGCTGAAACGCTCAAACGGGAAACTATCGGACGGCTAAAGAGTGAAATCAGCCGAGGCCTCGACACAGCGGCGTCCCGAGAGGCTGTGCGTTAAAAAAAAAAGGTGAACGCCGTTGTCATGCGGGGTAATGCATCCGGTTTGTGTGTCGTTAGATATTAAAGAAAGCGTGAAATAAACAAACAACCGCCGCTTGAAATGAATCGCAAAGACACGACTTCCTGGAGGAGACGGATAAAAGGTCGCTCAACATGACGCAGTTAAGTAAATGAAGTTTTCATTTACTTCGTGATGAATTGATGGGTTTACTTGTCCCGCTGATCAAGAACAAATGTCTTCAAACGGCATCTTCCGATACTCGAAACACCAGAAACAACGTGTACATAAACGAATCCAGCTGGAAGTCGTTATTCTGCACTTTAATTTAAAGGTTACGTGAGATGATCCCAGATAATAAAGGGTTCAGCTAACTAAGTAGTTGTGTTGCTTAAACCTAACTAAGTAGTTGTGTTGCTTGAACCTAACTAAGTAGTTGTGTTGCCTTAACCTAATTAAGTAGTTGTGTTGCCTTATTCTAACTAAGTAGTTGTGTTGCCTTATTCTAACTAAGTAGTTGTGTTGCCTTATTCTAACTAAGTAGTTGTGTTGCCTTATTCTAACTAAGTAGTTGTGTTGCCTTAACCTAACTAAGTAGTTGTGTTGCCTTAACCTAACTAAGTAGTTGTGTTGCCTTAACCTACTAAGTAGTTGTGTTGCCTTATTCTAACTAAGTAGTTGTGTTGCCTTAACCTAACTAAGTAGTTGTGTTGCCTTAACCTAACTAAGTAGTTGTGTTGCCTTAACCTAACTAAGTAGTTGTGTTGCCTTAACCTAACTAAGTAGTTGTGTTGCCTTAACCTACTAAGTAGTTGTGTTGCCTTATTCTAACTAAGTAGTTGTGTTGCCTTAACCTAACTAAGTAGTTGTGTTGCCTAAACCTAACTAAGTAGTTGTGTTGCTTAAACCTAACTAAGTAGTTGTGTTGCCTTAACCTAATTAAGTAGTTGTGTTGCCTTATTCTAACTAAGTAGTTGTGTTGCCTTAACCTAATTAAGTAGTTGCGTTGCCTTATTCTAACTAAGTAGTTGTGTTGCCTTAACCTAACTAAGTAGTTGTGTTGCCTTATTCTAACTAAGTAGTTGTGTTGCCTTAACCTAACTAAGTAGTTGTGTTGCCTTAACCTAACTAAGTAGTTATGTTGCCTTAACCTAACTAAGTAGTTGTGTTGCCTTAACCTAACTAAGTAGTTGTGTTGCCTTAACCTACTAAGTAGTTGTGTTGCCTTATTCTAACTAAGTAGTTGTGTTGCCTTATTCTAACTAAGTAGTTGTGTTGCCTTAACCTAACTAAGTAGTTGTGTTGCCTTAACCTAACTAAGTAGTTGCCTACACTGTTTTGTTTCCTGTGAGGACGGACCCTTCTTTTCCAGACTTTTCATGGAACAAGTGTTGCTGAACTGTTGTCAAGAACAATCGGCTCAGAACAATAAGACCGAGGTTGCAGCTGCTCCCCGGGGACGAGTTGCCCTGAGAGATCCAGTCTAGTATTCCTCTTGGCAGCCGGGAGCCAGGAAGGAGGAGTTGATGTCAATCTGTCTCCTTTACATTCTGCCGAGGCTTCTGGGAGAACCAGACCGTGGCATACGGCCTGTCGAGTGAGCCAGACATCTCACTCCAAGGTATATAAGGAGACATCTCACTCCAAGTTATATATGGAGACATTATATAAGGAGACATCTAACTCCAAGTTATATATGGAGACATTATATAAGGAGACATCTAACTCCAAGTTATATAAGGAGACATCTCATTCCAAGTTATATAAGGAGACATCTCACTCCAAGTTATATAAGGAGACATCTCACTCCAAGTTATATATGGAGACATCTCACTCCAAGTTATATATGGAGACATCTCACTCCAAGTTATATATGGAGACATCTCATTCCAAGTTATATAAGGAGACATCTCACTCCAAGTTATATAAGGAGACATCTCACTCCAAGTTATATAAGGAGACATCTCACTCCAAGTTATATAAGGAGACATCTCACTCCAAGTTATATATGGAGACATCTCACTCCAAGTTATATATGGAGATATCTCACTCCAAGTTATACAAGGAGACATCTCACTCCAAGTTATATATGGAGACATCTCACTCCAAGTTATATATGGAGATATCTCACTCCAAGTTATACAAGGAGACATCTCACTCCAAGTTATATATGGAGACATCTCACTCCAAGTTATATAAGGAGACATCTCACTCCAAGTTATATAAGGAGACATCTCACTCCAAGTTATATATGGAGATATCTCACTCCAAGTTATACAAGGAGACATCTCACTCCAAGTTATATATGGAGACATCTCACTCCAAGTTATATATGGAGATATCTCACTCCAAGTTATACAAGGAGACATCTCACTCCAAGTTATATATGGAGACATCTCACTCCAAGTTATATATGGAGATATCTCACTCCAAGTTATATAAGGAGACATCTCACTCCAAGTTATATATGGAGATATCTCACTTCAAGTTATATAAGGAGACATCTCACTCCAAGTTATATAAGGAGACATCTCACTCCAAGTTATATAAGGAGACATCTCACTCCAGAAGTTATATAAGGAGATATCTCACCAAGTTATATAAGGAGACATCTCACTCCAAGTTATATATGGAGATATCTCACTCCAAGTTATATAAGGAGATATCTCACCAAGTTATATAAGGAGACATCTCACTCCAAGTTATATATGGAGACATCTCACTCCAAGTTATATAAGGAGACATCTCACTCCAAGTTATATATGGAGACATCTCACTCCAAGTTATATAAGGAGACATCTCACTCCAAGTTATATATGGAGACATCTCACTCCAAGTTATATATGGAGACATCTCACTCCAAGTTATATATGGAGACATCTCACTCCAAGTTATATAAGGAGACATCTCACTCCAAGTTATATATGGAGACATCTCACTCCAAGTTATATAAGGAGACATCTCACTCCAAGTTATATATGGAGACATCTCACTCCAAGTTATATATGGAGACATCTCACTCCAAGTTATATATGGAGACATCTCACTCCAAGTTATATAAGGAGACATCTCACTCCAAGCTATATATGGAGACATCTCACTCCAAGTTATATAAGGAGACATCTCACTCCAAGTTATATAAGGAGACATCTCACTCCAAGTTATATAAGGAGACATCTCATTCCAAGTTATATATGGAGACATCTCACTCCAAGTTATATAAGGAGACATCTCACTCCAAGTTATATAAGGAGACATCTCACTCCAAGTTATATATGGAGACATCTCACTCCAAGTTATATAAGGAGATATCTCACTCCAAGTTATATATGGAGATATCTCACTCCAAGTTATATAAGGAGACATCTCACTCCAAGTTATATATGGAGACATCTCACTCCAAGTTATATATGGAGATATCTCACTCCAAGTTATATAAGGAGATATCTCACTCCAAGTTATATATGGAGATATCTCACTCCAAGTTATATATGGAGATATCTCGTTATATAAGGAGATATCTCACTCCAGAAGTTATATAAGGAGATATCTCACTCCAGAAGTTATATAAGGAGACATCTCACTCCAGAAGTTATATAAGGAGACATCTCACTCCAGAAGTTATATAAGGAGACATCTCACTCCAGAAGTTATATAAGGAGACATCTCACTCCAGAAGTTATATAAGGAGATATCTCACTCCAGAAGTTATATAAGGAGACATCTCACTCCAGAAGTTATATAAGGAGACATCTCACTCCAGAAGTTATATAAGGAGATATCTCACTCCAGAAGTTATATAAGGAGATAGCTCGTCCAGGAAGTACATGCTTCTAGTTCAAGCTGCACCTCCTTTTGAACAAGATCTTGTTTGAGGAACCTTGTTTCTTATTGCAATAAATCAAGAGGCGCTGAGAGTCTCCTCCTCCTGTGGGCTCTTTCCGTCTTTGGGATGAAACAATAACGTCGTCACCCTATTCATAAATGCCTAAATTACGCTCTTTTTTTTCTTTTAATGTCCACGGAACACGTTTTATGATAATCGATCCAAACTCCATCGTCAACCTCCAGCAAGACCAAAAAAAGAAAGAAAGAAGAACTCTGACTTTTAACGGTTATTTACGACCTCCTTTTTCATCCGTTTGTATTGCAATTAAATTACAGGAGAAGTGACACGATGGTAATAAACGAAGCGCCGCGGTCACGAACGGAGGCGTCACCCCACCGGGCGCTCTGCTACCAGGAAGTAAGTCACGTTTATGAGTGGTGGAGCTTAACGGGGGCCTCAGGTCCTGCCCCTCGTTAAGTGGGACGCTTTAGTTTCCAGTACATCACCCTGCAGCCTCTGATGGGACCAGTTCACTGCCTGTGTGTGTGTGTGTGTGTGTGTGTGTGTGTGTGTCCAGCTGCAAAAACACCAACAACAAATAAACCCTGAACTCTCTCCTCTCCGGGTTAGAACAACGACGGACAGAAATACTCAGATTTCATCACACGTTGCCTGCAGCCAGAAGAAGAAGAAGAAGAAGTAGAAGAAGAAGAAGAAGAAGGAGAAGAAGGAGAAGAAGGAGAAGAAGACAATGCTATGAGTGTCTCATCCACTTGATGTCGCAGCAGGTGTTTCAGCTTTAAAAGCTTCACTCCAGGAGACTTTAAAGAGGCTCGTTACTCAAGTTGAAAGCAGGAGAAGCTGGTGATAATCTGACTGTTGGTCCTCCAGAAAATAGAGCCAACACCTCCCACAATGCAACATGGCAGGGGGCTCTCGGGACCGTCGGGGATTTAACTGTTGCGCAATACGGTAGACGAGCCCAGACACTTTTAGTACGGCTTTTAAATAGTGTTTAAAACGTCTATCATTCATCCCATAAATGCACATTTATATCCACGCGTGAACGTCTAAATGTATTTTTGTAGTACGACCACGGAGAAAACCAGAGAGCGAAAGATGACGGACAGTTACGAAGAAACGAGAGAAGAGGAGGATGAAAAAGAAAAGAACAGGAGGACTGAAAGAGAGGATTGAGAGGAGAAGAGAGACACGTCTGCACATGAAGGAGCTGCAACCCAATACTTTAATATGCTGCCCGACCCCGACGGGCCTGGACGTGTGTGTGTGTGTCTCTGTGCATGTGTGTGCATGTGTCTGTGTGTGTGTGCATGTGTCTGTGCGTGTGTGCATGTGTCTGTGTGTGTGTGCACGTGTCTGCGCGTGTATGCATGTGTCTGTGTGTCTCTGTGCATGTGTGCGTGTCTGTGTGTGTGTGCATGTGTCTGTGTGCATGTGTCTGTGCGTGTGTCTGTGTGTGTGTGCATGTGTCTGTGCGTGTGTGCATGTGTCTGTGTGTGTGTGCACGTGTCTGCGCGTGTATGCATGTGTCTGTGTGCATGTGTCTGTGTGTCTCTGTGCATGTGTGCGTGTCTGTGTGCGTGTGCATGTGTCTGTGTATGTGTGCATGTGTCTGTGTGTGTGTGCATGTGTCTGTGTGTGCGTGCATGTGTCTGTGTCTCTGTGCATGTGTCTGTGCGTGTGTGCATGTGTCTGTGTGTGTGTGCACGTGTCTGCGCGTGTATGCATGTGTCTGTGTGCATGTGTCTGTGTGTCTCTGTGCATGTGTGCGTGTCTGTGTGCGTGTGCATGTGTCTGTGTGCATGTGTCTGTGTGTGTGTGCATGTGTCTGTGTGCATGTGTCTGTGCGTGTCTGCGTGCATGTGTCTCTGTGTGTGTGCAAGTGTGTGTTCTTTGAGCTACAGCGACAAACTTATCAACATTTATCTGGTCTAAGAGGCCCTTCATTCCTCACTGTGTGTGTGTGTGTGTGTGTGTGCGTGTGCATGCCAATGTTTTCTTTTAGTTTTTATGGGAAGTGTTGAACAGAAACACCAAATGTGTGTGTTTGTGTTAAATGTCAAAGTGTGTCCATTAATAAGTAACTCGGACTCGGTTTAAAAGCAGGAATGTGGATTTGGGGGGAAGGAATGTGCCGTCAGCTCTTCTTCTTCTTCTTCTTCTCAGGGGCCTCGTATAAAAATGGGAGGAGTTTTATTTCGGAGGACGAGAAAAAAAAAACCCCAAAAAAACCTGGCAAACGTCTCCAAAAGTGACAACAGCCCAAATGAAGAGGTTCAGGCCGACGGCTTCGTTGATGCTGCGCACGTTGGTGACGCAACTTCTTTTACCTCTAGTTCCACTCATTTTAAGCAACTCTGAAACCATAATTGCCCGACATATAAAATGCATTTAATTACTATTATTATTTCTTTATTGTTCACACTAGAGAAGAAGCTCCTCCGCCGCTGACCTTTGCTTTAATCCTCCCTCAATAACCCGTAATCTCTTTCTTTGGCTGTTCGGGGAAAAAAAAAGAAGACGAAACAAACGTGTTTTTTGTGTTTCCGAGTTTCGTTTCACACGAGCAAATAAATACTCGTAACGATACAAATACCTGTACGGGAAGGTCACGGGCGTCTCCTGGGCCGAGCGCCAGCTGCGTGATGCAGAACTGTTTCTTCTTCTGTGTTCCCAATCAAACTTCCTGACGGAGCGCCGGTCGAAGAGAAAAAAATGCTCGACGGTGTCAAAAAGAACAAAAAAAACGACCGCTCGATGGCTGCGAAAGGTTTTCAGGCTCGTGAAGGAAAGTCTGTTCCCAGAAAGAAAAGAATAATGAATAAAGTCGAAAAACAACGTTTAGAAGAAGTCCTACGTATTGCTATTTTATTTTTTAAGTAAGAACACTATAGTAAAATAAGAAAACTAACTTTTTATTGTGATAAAAGTGTTTCAACAACAAGTCCTGATTGAACCTTCTGCACTATCCACTGACTCCACCCGTCTGCTGCATCTGGGACGTCGAAACAAACGCTACGACTCCGCTTGGCCGGTCTGCAGCTCGATCGCCTCTAAAGGGCCAGGAGGAGGAAGAGGAGGAAGAGGAAGAGGAGGAAGAGGAAGAAGAGGAGGAGGAAGAAGAGGAGGAAGAATAGGAGGAAGAGGAAGAAGAAGAAGAAGAGGAGGAAGAGGAGGAGGAGGAAGAAGAAGAGGAGGAGGAAGAGGAGGAAGAAGAGGAGGAGGAAGAAGAAGAGGAGGAGGAAGAGGAGGAAGAAGAGGAGGAGGAAGAGGAAGAAGAGGAGGAGGAAGAAGAAGAGGAGGAGGAAGAATAGGAGGAAGAGGAAGAAGAAGAAGAGGAGGAGGAAGAGGAGGAAGAAGAGGAGGAGGAAGAAGAGGAGGAGGAAGAGGAGGAAGAAGAGGAGGAAGAAGAAGAGGAGGAGGAAGAGGAAGAAGAGGAGGAGGAAGAAGAAGAGGAGGAGGAAGAATAGGAGGAAGAGGAAGAAGAAGAAGAGGAGGAGGAAGAGGAGGAGGAGGAAGAAGAGGAGGAGGAAGAAGAAGAGGAGGAGGAGGAAGAGAAAGAGGAAGAAGAAGAAAAAAAAAGAAAAAGAAAAAGAAGAGGAGGAGGAGGAGGAGGAAGAGAAAGAAGAAGAAGAAGAAGAAGAAGAAGAGGAGCAGCCTTTTATAAAACCGACTTGACGCCAGCGAGCTTGTTTACTCTGGTCCACTGTGCCGACTTCACAGGAGTCCGGTGTTTATGGCTCTTTATCTCGCGGCCGTGTTCGTGCCGACAGCAGAGGCAGTCCAGAGACGCTGTCGGCTATGAATAACACAAAAAGAGAGATAGAAATAATATATTTTAAATAGAACGCCGAGGCGATGACGCGAGCCAGAACCAGAACGCTTTAAGGATTCACAGAAGCGCTCTGCGGGGACTCCCCCCCCCTGAAGGGAACTCAATAAAAGCCTGTGTGCGTGAAAACACACTTGATTGTGTTAATGGACTTCATGGAAGCTTCAAACGCAGCCCAAATGTCACATTGTAAAGCCCCTCCAGCCCCCCAAAGGAAGCCTTGTTTTAATAGAGACAACGTCGGGCCTGTTTATCACAACCGCCGCCGAGTGGAAGCCAAAAGACGACCGGAGCGCTGCATCAATATTTGGTCTGTGAACGCCTCGAATGTGCTGCTGCCACGAGGTTCTGCTTCCTTGTAAGGGAGTACTGCAGCAGAACCTCAGGTTCCACGCTTACATTGAGAGGGAGGCTGATAAACAACAGCTTCCACGACTCCCTCAAAGATAAACAACCTCTCTCTTTATATATATATATATATATACTGTATGTGTGTGTATATATATATATGTATACACACATACAGTATATATATACTGTATGTGTGTATATATATATATATACACACATACAGTATATATATATACATATATATATACTGTATGTGTGTATATATATATATATATCACTGTCTGTCTCTCTCTATATAGATATATACATATATCTATATATCTCTCTATGTGTATATATATCTATATACATATAGATATGTATATATATATATATATATATATATCTCTGTGTAAATGTGTACTACAGTTCTTTTATCTCTATATATATATATATTTATAGATATATATGTATGTATATATATTGATATATATATATATATATATTGATATATATATCTCTCTCTATATATATAAATGTGTAATACACTTCTTTCATCTCCCCGACATTTTTGGCCCCATTTAGTTGTAATCTTGTGTTTTTTTTCTTCTTCTGGGGGGGAATATCTTTAATATACATCCCGAAAAAATAAAAATCAACAACTTTGCGACGGTTGAAAAGGGGCGTAAACGTAAATTGGAAAAGAGAGGCGGCGACGGAGGAGATAAAAGAGAAAATAAGTTTAACATCTGGATTAGTGGATGACGTGGTTAACGACAGGCGACTGTCTTTTCACATAAAACACAAAACACCACTTATGAAAAAAATCAGATTTTTCTTTTTGATGGTTCCAACAGCAGATTCTTATTTATTTATTTTTTTGCTTTTTATTCTGTTAAGTACCTTTTTCCACATTCACAATAACATCAATCCAGTGTGAAAGTGTGGCATATTGTAACTATAACACACACACACACACACGACTAAGGATAAAGATAGAATATAAAGTTGTTGTAAATTCAGAACTTTATTAAGGGAGATTAAAGATATTTCCTCAACAAAACTCGTTCAAAGAGCGTTCCCAGTCTTCTTGTTTGGGGTTGTTGTGTCTTTGTCGTTAAAATAACCAGATAGTAAATCTGGTATTTGATAAACTGGATTGGGGCCCCACATGCGGTCCAAGCTCAACGGGAGTGAGATCCCATCTCAGACCAGGAACCAGAGACATGAATTACTCGCGTTTTTCGTCCGAAGAAGCGACAGAACGTGTGTTTGTTGTTGTTTCTTCTTGCTTGACAGGAACTCGGCCTGAGGGGTGAATGTGGGCGGGGCACGGAGGCCTTTTGTGTTTGTGTATCAGCTGGAAACCTCCCCGCGTACGCACGATGACGGACGTTTTGCTCTTGAATGGCCGACTGTCGGGCGGAATAAGAGGCCGACTTGTTCCGCCGGCACGTGTCCGTCGCCTCGAGGCGTCGCGGCGACCTCCTTGATCAATTTTGGTTACATTTCTATTTAGTTTCTCCTCATTGGAGAATTAAAAATAATATATATAAAATAGGTTTAGGTGTGAATGTGAGAGTGAATGGTTGTATGTCCCTACATGTGCCCTCGATGGACTGGCGGCCTGTCCAGGGTGTCCCCTGCCTTCGCCCTATGTCAGCTGGGATAGGCTCCAGCGCCCCCGCGACCCTAATGAGGATAAGCGGTATTGAAAATGGATGGATGGATATATAAAATAACAAACATCTTCCTTAAAAACATGAGCCTGTTGCCCAATAACTTTGCAATAGACGACCTCTCCTCACATTACGATTAAGTGCAAATAATCACCGGGGCACCAAATGCGTACGAAAAATAGTCCCGAATAGCCTGATTCTTGACTTCCTGTCCGCGGTGACCCCGGTCATGTCGGGGGGGGGGGGGGGGGGGGGGGGGGGGGGGGGGGGGGTTAATGCAACCTCTAACCTCTGTGAAATAAACTTTTCAATGGAGGTCAACTAAGTCTGTTTGTTACATAAATGGCGTGAAAGAGGCGTAAACAGGTCGAACGTCCGACGAGTGAACGTTGGCAAAACACACATGGTGGTCTCCTGGGTGAAAGTCCCGTGTTCGCCCCCCCCCCCCCCACACACACACTTTCTGAGCGTCTCGTAACGACGTCGATGGGTTTCCACTGAGGTTAGTTGAGACAGAAGCTGGAAGGAGAAGAAACAACATCATTATCTCCACGCGCACAGTCAAACTATTGTTTTTTTATTTTTATTTCTTACTGTGGGCCATTCGTTAATGAAAGCTGCTGTTTATTCTATAGTTCATTGATTTTAAATGGCTGCTCGGACCGATTCATTTAATGATTAGTCCCCCCCCCCCAACCCAACCCATGACTTCTTCGTACACTTTTTCGAGAATCACGCGTCTCCGACTTCTATCCCAACGTACAGCGCGGCGTTCGTCTGCAGGGTCGTAACGGTGCGCTCCATTTACTTTCTTTTATATCAGTAGATCATTCTCCGGGGGGGTTCCTCAATAAAAAAGGAACTATTTTGGCTCCGATTTCCACAAAACGAGGATCTCAGATGGCAAACAAGACTCCTCTCAGAAGACGACGTCGCCCACGACGTCCCAAAAGGCCTCCTGTCGTCGCGTTGCATCATTTTTTTTTTTTGCTTCGAGGGGCAATTTAACGGCGCCTCGCGTGGTCCGCCGCTCCCCTTTGAAGCCGGCTGTGCGTCCGTCCACACCCCCGACCGGCGGTGTCAAAACAGCTGCTTCGCATCAGCCGGCAAAAGCCAAATATTGTGTGAGACCAACAGCGGGGTCGTGGAGTTTAGAAAAAGAGACCTTTTTGGATTAGGAATCACTTTAAGAGTCTACAATACAGATGAAACGGCTTTTAATTATTACCATTGTTGTTATTATATTCTGAATATTGTCTTTTTTAGTCAAGCGTCATAGATGATTCTCCTGGCTCTTTTTAGGAGGTCTTCGTTATGCCGCACCTTTTAAAGGACTTCTATTCCTAAAAGTGGACCTTCATTCTTGATGCTTATGAAGTCCTCTGATAGCGCTGGAAAAAAAAAAATCCTAGCGCATGATCTTCATCAGCAGATAGATAGGCTTTGATCTATTTACTTCAAATACTTAGAAGACGATGATCACAATGAAGCTCTTGTGACGCAGTCAAAAGCTCCTGAAAAGCTTTTAAATGGACCCGGGAGGAGATTTATTTCGCCGTATTCAAAAGCTTTGAACTCACTTTTATATATATATATATATATTTTAAAGGTTTTCAGCCTTTAATATTCCATTTAGAACAACTGCGTGAAATGTGTTTAAACAGCCACTTCATAACCTCAATTTAAGTTGTCTTGGCGTGTGACCTATAGCACACTTTGTATCTTATTTTACTTTAGTAATGTTTTTTATTCCTCTTGTGTATTTTTATCCTGTACATTGTGTGTATTCGTTGTTTGCTGCTACTGGCTGTGGGCCATCAAACCAAAAACAAAAACCTCTTTATCTTTTAAGATGCTATGAATGTATTTATTTGCCTTTTCTTTTTTCAATTATAATTCCATCTGCTGGACAAGTTCTCGTGATACCAGCTGGCGTCCAAACGCAAACCCTTCCATATACTGTATATGTCAAACAAGCTCGTAAAGATTAAAAGACTTGAGGAGCCGGAGCCTCAAAAAGCTCCAGAGTCGACGCCTTCGACCTGAAATCCTTCATCTTTGACACGAACGTCTGATTGTTTAACGACGAGTTGCCGAATTGATTTTTCACCTCGTGGAAAGTCGTGATGGAGTGAAGCTTCTTTTCTCTCCTTCAGGTCGGACAACACGGATGTTAAACTGTGGTTCTCACACCGTCTCCTCTCCTCTGTCTACTTCTTCTCCATTCCATGTGTCTTCGCTTCATTTTCCTTCAAACTTTAACCAAAGGTTTCAGCACCACATTCCTCGTCGTCTCTCTGGACTCTTTCAAAGTGCAGATTGTTGCTTTCAGACCGACTTGAAAGAGGAGAGAACTCCGTCACATTTAACGTTTTTTTTTATGTCGGCTGTATTTGTATTCTCCGGTGGACAGAACTGTATTATTTTTCGACTTCTTCCCAGTTTTGTCTCCTAGGTTTGAATCTCTGGGCCGAGATGCGAGGAGAGGATAAAGAGAGACTTTAAGGATCTTTATATATAATGAAAACGCTGGGGAACCGGTTCTCCAGCGCTGCGGTGAGGATTAATAAACTGAAACATGCATTTAATTCCTTTCGATGCTACAATGTTTCTCTTTTCCTTCCATTTTCCTCCACAGTTGTCGTCTAATTAAAACTTTATCCTGATTAATCTTTCTGCTCCTTTACTCGCATCGTCTTTCCTCCGCTTGCCCTCTTTTCCCTCCACGTCTCTCATCTCCTTTCTTCTTTTATTTGTTCCTGTCCAGCTGGGCTCCTTTTCCTTCTCTCTTTCTTCTTCTCTTTCATTAACTGTTTTCTATTAATCATCCAGGCCGACCTCTGACCTGCACCCCCCCAATCCATCACTACGGCCTATTTCGCCACCTCGTGCCAACAGTGTCGTCATCCCCCCTCTCGTGCACACGGGTCACATCATTACTGTCATCAGCCACTCAACTGGTCCCGTTTAGTGCACGTTTGTGTGCACGGACAAGCATTTGTAATAATCTCCAGCGATGCTCCTCTTGTACTTCATCTGTCTTTATTAATGTTCCATTCTTTTCCCTCCACCTCATTCCTAATACTCTCACCGTCACCGCTTGTCAAGTTCTATAACGGAGAAACCATCTGAGAAGAATGTGATTGGAGGAACCATCTAGCAATCAAACTCTTGCAGAAGCCGGTCGGGAGAAGACCCATCATATTTCAACGATGATCGGATACGACTGACGGGATAGCTAACGTCACACACACACACACACACACAATGAAAACATTACTCGCAGCCTTACGAGGTGGAGTTCTGTGTAATCAAGCGATGCCGTGAGAATCCAGCTTGCATGCGTTCCGAGCGCATAACGGACTGTTTATTGAGTGATTTCTCAAACATATTACCGAAGCTCTATTGCATTCATGTGGGCGAGCGCGGTGGAGTCGTCAGATATCTTAATCCAGAACCAGTCTTCATACCATTTTGATTCTTTGTCGCTTCCCTGTTCACTTGTTGGAAAGTGATTGGAGGTAGTTGGATCAAATGGCTTGAAGTAGCTGTCACGGTGCAGGTCAGGGTCAGGGTCAGGGTTAGCACCTGTTCGCCGCTACAGCTGGGATTCTTTACGGAGGCCAACGAGCTGCCGAGTGGCTTCGGTTAGACTCGACCCACGTTTGTCCTCAGGAATGCTACTTCTTTCATCCCGCTGACCCCCTGATCTACGTTCATGTTTAGTTTGTCTAAACAACGCTGATTGATGATCTTTTAGAGGAACCCTGCGACCCGAATGTAAGCTAATACATAGGGGGACTACCGGGATAGGGGGGCTGGGAGATAGTTAGCTTAGCTCAGGATAAAACCTTGGAAGACGACTCTTTCCAACACTAAACGAGATGAAAACATACTGCTTGGGATGTGGATCTTTGAGTGCTGCTCTGTGGTCCAGCATCAGGGCCAGAGGAGTCCCGCCCCCCCCCAACCCCCCATCAGGCCGAAGGCGTTCCAGCAGCGGGATCCTTCCCATTGAGCGGGGTTCGCTCCTACGGTGGTCAGATGCCAACGACGAAGGAACCAGCCAAGGAATGCCGGCTCACTGCCAAGTCCAGAGCGGTCCAGACAGCATGAGTTACAAGACTCAGCAAATAAATCGTTTAGCAAAAAAACTCCCTGAGAGGTAACACTGGTGCACAACCGGCAACCGGCTTATCAGTGGCCGGTTGCCTGCTTCAATAAAGACATACGGTAATGAAGGTTTCGTGTGCTTCTGGATTAGGTTTGAGCTTCACAACGCATGTGTGTCTTCTATAATGGACATAAAAGAAAAAAAAAACCTTTATGCGCTCTCTCTTGCCCGTCACGGTTCTCGGTTTTAAATTAAAACTATACATCCTTCACGTGTTTTTTTTTCCCAGATACCTGGATATTTCTTCAACCAAGTACTCGTTACGTGCACAAGGAACGCGAGCTCGGGGTCACCTGACTCCTCAAACGTACGGTTATCCACCGGTCAGCTCCACATTCAACGTATACAGGTAACAGACTGTCATAGAACCCAGGTAGAGGCTCACCTGAGGCCACGGACCACATGGACTCTATTGCCTTTGCAGATGCCTGGTGCTTTGAACAAGTTGTCCAATGAACATATTACACCGGTTAACTATTTTAAATCTATATGTTTATGTAATGTATCGAATGTGTTGTATTCTTGTCCTTTCTGTGGACCCAGGGGAAGATCAGCAGTCTCCGAGGCGTCAGCTGATGGGAATCCAGTTAATAAACAACTCACAATGTCCTTGTTGGTTTTAACTAAGGGCCGGGTTTGTTTGTGGGTCATGAACAGTTAAACATTATAGGACTTGTGTGGTTCATTGATTAATTGTATTCATCTGTATGAAATGTTAAAAGAAAAATAATAGGATCGATCTCCGGTACTTTATCTGAAGCATTTAATAAAGAATGAGACGGCGCCCTCTTGATCTGCCAGCTGGATCGTACCACCATTTTGGCTTTTTTACTCAACAATTACTTTTCTTTGTTTTTCCTCTTGAAAAACCTTCATCCTTCTGATGCAAGCTAATAAAGACAACAACAACAACAACAGTGTTGTTGTACAAAACGAGCATGACCACTATGTCGCACTGTGAGCCACCGGGATGCGATAAGATAAAAAACTCTCAAAGTGCGTACGTGGAAACGAACGGGATTAGCTTGATAGTACCGCGGTGTGAATTTGTTTTGGATGGTGTGTCAGCAGCATTTACACAAACCAGACATTCCTGTTCCCGTCCACTGAGGACCACGGGGGCATGCAAGCAGCCCTCTCTCCGATTGTATCGTCCACAGAGCAGAGAAAGAGGGGAGGTGAGCGGCCGAAAGAGAGAGACTTGAGGGGAACGGACCAGAGAGGCTTAAACAAAGACAGACGGTGGTTTGTGGTTTTTTTTTGTGGGGGTTGTAGGAAATGAGGGGGCTGAAGATTTACCACCGTAAGCATCCAGACAAAGTGGGAAAGGTCCTCCTGGCTGTGTCTGCAAGAAGATGACTTATATCAATGGATTGACTCGGACGGCACGGGGAGGGGGGGGACTTTCTGCCGTCCTTGGTATTTCCATACGGATTGGACATATGCACGGATGGGAATGTGTTGACTTCCTGAGAGTATACGGGTAACATTCTGTTTGTTTCTGTGGTTGTGTGCATGTCTTAAGACGTGCCATACCCACCTTTCGACCTTTTTGAGCGATTTGATTCTCGCGTGTAAAAACACTTCTTGGTGTGGAATAAGGGATGCAGATTCAAACAAATCACTTGTCGGATCAGGTCCCGCTCTCTGGTGCCAAGTAACACCGGGTGTTTGTAAAGCTGAACAGATGGAGAGTGCCCCGAGGCCTAAGTGTTTCAGCACAAAGACATTACGTTCACACTTTAGTCCAAAATTGGCAGAGGTTTCCCCCCCAACATGCACAATCGGGAGCAGACTGGTGGTTTGGTGTCTTAGTTAAGTAGACCATGACGCGGTTGATGGCTGCAGCAGCAGCCTGAGCTACAGCTGCACCAAAACAGGTCACTTAAAACCAAACTGTCCTTTGAGACCAGAGGTTTGTAGTTTTAAAGGGGTGGGGGTGGGGGGCTGAGGAGGGAGAGACGTGACACAGAAGCCTTGTTTCCATTCAGTTATCAAACAAAATGTCGAAGTAGAGTCATTTTATATAGACTTCTATACAACCATAGGAGTCGCCCCCTGGTGGTCAGTAGAGAGAATGCAGCTTAAACACATGAAGCATAGACTTCTGTACAACCAGAGGAGTCGCCCCCTGGTGGTCAGGAGAGAGAATGCAGCTTTAACACATGAAGCATAGACTTCTATACAACTAGAGGAGTCGCCCCCTGGTGGTCAGTAGAAATAATGCAAGTTTAAGTGGGTTCCAAATTGGTTTCACTTTTCAGAACCAGCCTGGTTGTATTGGGCTAAAGAAAAAGAACACATGAAAGTCTTCAGGTAGACATGAGCTTGCACAGAGCCGGTGCAAATGGCAGCATCGAATAAAACGAGAGCTTATTCTGTGACCCGTCAGCTACACTGAAGGTGAGCCAACTGCGGTTTGTATTCATTAAAATAAACATTACAACTGTGATCGTTGGAGACACCTGGCGGAGATCTACATTGTTCTAGTCTCAACTGTTTTTGACTGAGGTCTGGCGCGAGTTCATGAAGCATCAGTTTTACATCCAAATGGTGGTAAAGGCACGGCGAGTTCAACCCAAACACTCGCTGACAACGGCTTGCAGACACACACGGCTGGAAGTGTTTATGCAAAACTGTGTGTGTGTGTGTGCCTAGAAAACACCCAAGGGCAAAAAGAAGTCTCGTAAAACACACAAGTTAGAGCACATAAATGTAAACGTGTAGCAAAACAGGCTCAGAGTTCTTTATGAATGTCTTCAGTTACCAGTTATTGATTGGTAGTCATGTTTATTCTTGCACATACCCAAGAATAAAGCAGCATGGTCCAACACTTTGATTCCACTCTGCACAAACCTAAAGAAAATTGTTTGAAGTGACCGACTTTTACTGAATCGACTGTTAACGGTCTGTAGGAGAGCCGATGAATCCTCCGACAACGGTTGATATCTTACGAAAAGTTACTCGCACTGTGTTTTTCCGACGAAAGTCTTGAAAAAAATGTACTTCCGTCTTCACGCGAAGCAACTCGGTTAGGTTTAGGCAACAAAACTGCTTAGTTGGGTTTGGGAAAAGATTGTGAAATACTTAAGTTAGGTTTAGGAGAATATTGTGGTTTGGGTTTATTCAACAAAACTACCTTGTTAGGTTTGGGAAAAGATCGTGAAATACTTAAGTTAAGAAAAAGATTGTGAAATACTTAAGTTTAGAAAGAAATTGTGAAAAACGTAGTTAGGTTTGGGAAAAGATCGTTAAGAAAGAGATTGTTAAATACTTAAGTTTAGAGAATGATCGTGAAATCGTTAAGAAAAAGATTGCGTAATGCTTAAGTTTAGAATAAAATTGTGGAATACTTTAGTTTAGCAAAAGATTGTGAAATACCAGCCCGAGTAGAGCAGCTGGCCAAACTGAGAAAAACAAGCCATCTTACGCTCACATTTCTAAGACATTTCCACTCAATCTGTCGTTTATGACGCACGCATACATTGATGTGATGAATATACTGACTGACGAAAAACTTCAGTTTTAAGAATGCACTTCCAGCTACAAATGAGACGACTAGACCGGATGAAGCGGTCCATGACGTTGTTATTGGACGGGTGAGCAACATTGAATACAATTGAATTATTAAAAACAGTAGATCTGCTGTTTTTGATCATTAAAAAACATTCTATTGGTTTTAATGGGCTGTATCATTTTTATCTCAGTTCGTGTAATCCAACACATGTGACCCGTTTATTCATATGATGAGTGTTGCGGCCTCACAGCTGAAGGTTCCTCCATAACGATGACAAATACGCCCAATTACTCCCACCCAGAGGTTCGGTTCTGCCTCAGTCCACACACACATGTTTCTCAGCTCACTAACGCACTGAAACCAGCCTCCATCTGTTCTTTAACCCCGGGGTCAGCAGAGCCGGCTACACACACGTTGCTTAATATCCCAAAAATATATCATTTAGGGATTCAAAATTAAAGTCTGGATTGCATCAGTTAGCGCTGTGCAGATATAAAATCTATGAAGAAAAATTGGCAAACAATGTAATCTATATATACACAACTTTACAATGTCTACTTGCTATTTATATATATATGGAGCTATTCGCACACAGCTCTGAGGAGCTTAGAATTTAATGTTTTTTTTTTACAGGAACCGGTTAAAGTACACGGTTTATTCAGGGGCCACATTTTAAATGAGGCACGCAGAATAAAATGTTCTTTTAGTGTGCGAAATATCAAAAAAATGTTTAGCTTTGTTCTGCTGGAAGCCCTGCACGATGTGTTCAAGCACCCTCGGAAAGATAATGATGGTTTTAACAACTCGCGGTGCAGTTTTCCCGGCCGTCGGGGTTTTTGGGGCTCAGAGGGTTGAAACCACAAAATTGCTCATACCTGTGTTATAATTAAGTAATCCTATTGTCCTTGGTAATTAAAGGCGTGTCCCCGTTGTATCCCAATTAGCAGGTAAACGCCTCACCATCCCCAATTGAAGGCAATTAATACACTGGGCCACGTGCACACACAGAAACGGAAACGCCCAAACAAAAGTTCAAAAGATCACAAATAAAAAAAATTGAAATAAAAAAATCACCAGACAAGCGGCCGTATATTTACTCCAGTCGTGGATATAAAATAACACCAAAATAAGACCCCGTTTACACGATTGGAAAACGCATATATTTTCATGCGTTTTGGCCTTTCATTTACACAAAAACTGAGGTTTTATCACGGAAAACGATCATTTCTAAAAACTCCGGCCAAAGTGGAGACTTCTGAAAACTCTGTTTTTTGTGTTTGCGTGTGAACTAGGTCAAACGGAGGTTTAGGTTGTCAAACGTCACAGTATGCGACTAAAAATGCTCCACGTCATGTGAGCGTCCTGTTTACAGTTAGTTTACTTAGGCTACTGATCATGGATGGTGTCAAGGTAGTGCTCATTTGTGCGTTAATGCAAACCCTTCTGGCCCTTTTTAGAACTGCACGGAGGTCAGCAGTCCTTCCTCAGCTTTCTATACTCCCAAGACGTAGGTACATTGCCTGCCAACGAAAAGGGAGTTGATCGTGTTTTTCGTAGTTGTTGTTGGTTTTGAGAATTCTGATTGGTTTGCATGTCTTTATCCTTCTCGTTACACTGCCGACTACAGGTTTGGCATAGTTATGATGGCGCCCGGGGGCGTATTTATGCAGGTTCATATAAACAAAAACGACCTTGTGTGTACAACGTTATTTTTGAAAAAGGAGGTGCAGAAATATTCGTTTCTGTAAATACCCTGCTATGTGTAAATGTGGCCTAAGATGCATTTGATGCTATCGCCGTTTAGTAAATCGCACAATATAACACTTTTAATTGCTCCTCCTACCTTGGAGATGTACGCTTTGATGCCCTCGGCCAGTTTGATGCAGGGCTCTCCGAAGAGCTGGGCCAGCTGGTCGGGGATGTCCTGGTCCTTGTCCAGAGCGTTCAGTAGACTCAGGCACTTCAGCTCCTCCGTGACTCCCTGACTGCGCACCTGCAGAAGCAACACACACGAGAAACACCGAGGGTTAGAAGAGGGTTGGAAGACGTTTGCGGTGCAATTTCTCTGCATTTCAAACATACTTTAAATTCACTTTGGAGCCTTTTGGACCAACGCGGTGAATAATAAAAGCATCTCCACTATCGTCAACTACAAAGCAGGCCGAGAAGCCTCCGTATCAACCGCATCTCTAAATCACAGAGCATTTAAAAAAGAGCACGAAACATGAATTAAAGTGAAAAAAGGTCAGTTTATATAGATGCGCCTTGAGATACGAAACCATCTGGGTAATTATGTGAATGTATTTGTTTTTCTTCCATCCATAAATTAACATAACATTAAAGGAAATCCTGCATATATTAATACAACTCTTATTGACGTTTGTCTTAATTCCTGCGCGTCTCGAATACACTCTCAGTTTATCGGAGTTTCTCGCAGCTTGTTCCTCTTTCTTTGTCGTTTTCAATACAAGTTTTTTTTTTTTTTTTATGAACATGCCTTTTCACTCCTGCGTAAGTGTGACCAGGAATCGTTTTGTCTCACCGAGACTCGGAACACACGTGGTGGAAATTGGGAGAGACGGTGTTTTGGCTCGGGCCGGCTTGTAACACAACTCCTCGTGTAGCGGCGAGCGAGCACACGCCTAATGAGTCCTTTTTTTTTTTTCTTCTTCCTGTTTTGGGAGGTAACGCGGGGTCGAACGAGACTTCTTTTGGGAACCGATACGCGGAGGGAGGCTTTGTGTGGCTCGGCGGCCTTCGGGGAGGCTGTGAGCGTCACGGTCTGAAAGCCCTGCTAATGACTCTGTAACAAGCCCCGATGAGGAGGGAGAGATTAGGGCTGCACGCCTTCACCCCTGGCTCTTTATTTTTTTATTACATTTATTCCCCCCCCCCCCCCCCCTCCCCCGCAGTTTTCCTAATGAAAACCTGTCGCTTTTTTTGTCTTCCGTCGTTTCTTTTCTTTTCTCTCTCTTCACTCCTCTGGTTGTCTCGGCCAAAGTGTTGACGCACCAGTTGGATTTCCCCGTTTCCCAGTAAAGGTAGCGGTGTCTGCCCGTGTGTGTGTGTGTGTGTGTGTGTGTGTGTGTGTGACCGGGCGCTTAAGGAAACGGCCTCTTCAGTCTCAACTTGTTGCCCGTCCCCGAGAGGCATGACTCATGTCTTTTAATGGCTCGACGTGTCTCCGCGAGGACAAAATACCCACAATGAGTGTAATTGGACGCACATGTAATTGTTCCAGTCCGCTTCCAGCCGGGTCGAGGTGAACTTCGGGAGGCCGAGAGAGGAACTATCACTCTAGAAAAGAAAAACTAGAAATAACGTAGCGTGTCGGAACCGAACTACAAAACTGTATTTCATCCGTTTAGAGACGAGACCTGGGAGATTTATTTCTTCCCGTCGGCAGAGAAATGTCTGCAGCTGGGATCGTAAATTTAATTTGGGCAAATATTACACTTTTTTTTACGAGTGTGAATGGAACGATCTCCTTCAGTTTGGGCTCAATTTTGAAAGGCTTTGAAATGAAATTCTAAAGTTTTGATTTGCTGGAATATTCACACTTTTTGTTCTCCAAGAACCGGCTTAAGTTATTGCACCGATATTTCTATTTATTAAAGAAAACCTGCTTTCAAAGGCCTCCAGTAAAAGTCACCTGACTATCGGGATCAGAATCTACTCTTTATGCACATTAGCCTTTTACGGAGTGATATACTATCAATATTGGACTATTTAATGACGTTTAAGTCACCATTTTATATTCTGTTTGCCGGTTTATTTGGATGCAAAATGTTACGTGAAATGTAACGTGTTCAATACAGCGGAGTGAAAGTATGAAGTATTGCATGCTTATGCTTCGGCCGCGGGCTACACTCGTCTTTTCAAAGTAACCTCCGGGGATCGGATGTACTTCGTGGTCAAAAGGAGCGGCTGTAAAAACAAATAAAACACTTTCACTTCGGTAACTTATTCACTAACTTATTCATTCTTCATCGCGGTGGAACGGATTCAGATCAGCAAATATAACTTTAATGTTACATTTCTACCATTTCAACATGGATTGGTTGTCAGATTGTCATTTCTACGGTTCGAATGCGTCGTCCGGTTACTCCCCCCCCCCTCCTTCTGGGGTGATGTCACGGTCTGTGGTCCACAACCACATCCAATGCGAGCCAGGCCGTGTGGTCTGGCCGAATGGATCCCAACGAGAGAGACGTGATCGGAAATTGGCAAAGAGTCTCCTTGACAAGACGAGCGTAACCGGCGGCAGTCACCCGGACTTACAACACACATTCACAGGTCGTAATAGGTCATCTGCATGCAATCAGGATACCTCCCGACCCAAAAAACCGCTGACGGCGGCGTCGGCGTCTGGGCACCGAGACAGCATGTCTACTGGGAGGGTTTGCTCGCCATGACAGCTTCCCACTGGCCGACGTGTTGGGGAGGCTTCCCACATGAGCGAGTGGACCCGAGCCCGTTCGTCAGCGGCGAAAGCAGCGTTTGTTTGTTCTCCCCCCGGCGCCTCTGCCAAAACACACTCCCTGCTTTGGTGGTTCTGGCTGAAGGAGTGATTGCTATTGAGGAGTGTCTTTTTTTTTTTTTTTTTTTTTGGTACGTGAGAATAAAAAGGTTAGTCTTCACATGCCTGTGTGCATTTGTGCGTCCATTAGGGTTTGACAGGGCCAGGAGGGAGTGCCTTCTCCATGTTAGAGAGGAGATAATAAAAAAACACAGAGCGGAGAACAAGATTAGGAGACGACTTTGTGCTCCGTTAGGACACGAAGGCGAGGCCAGAGGCCAAACCGAGCTATGCAGCGCCATGTCCATGGGCTTTCTTTCTTGGGTTGTCAAGAGTTTGGGAGCGATCATTTCCTTTCTATTAGTCGACAGTAGGGCTGCAACTAACGATTATTTTAATAATCGATTAATCTGTCGATTATTTGTTCGATTAATCGATGAATCGGATAAAAAAAAGGCGATTTTATCGATTCGTTGTTGCAGCCCTAGTCGACAGCTACTTTGATCATAAATCGGTTTAAAAGTCAAAATGATCTGATTACAGCTTTTTAAATGTGAACGTTTTCAACATTTTATAGACCACAGAACTTTTTGTTATGGGAGAAAGTAATCGACATATTACTCGTTGGTTGCTAATGAGTTCAGTCAGGGCTTGAGAACATTATGGTACTGCTGACAAGAAGTAAACATGACTCACCACTGTAAATCACAGTAAGCCCCGCCCTAAAGCACTAAAGCATCCCCTGCTTTATGGTCTGTTTGACTCTAAATGACCATAATCTACTAAATGAACATCACGCTGTATTGAAGAAGACTTGAAACTAGAGATTGAGACCATAAACTCATGTTTACAATGTTTACTGAGGGAATAAATCAAGAGAAGTAGAGTCATTTATATAGACTTCTATACAACCAGAGGAGTCGCCCCCTGGTGGTCAGGAGAGAGAATGCAGCTTTAACACATGAAGCATAGACTTCTATACAACCAGAGGAGTCGCCCCCTGGTGTTCAGGAGAGAGAATGTAGCTTTAACACATGAAGCATAGACTTCTATACAACCAGAGGAGTCGCCCCCTGGTGGTCAGGAGAGAGAATGCAGCTTTAACACATGAAGCATAGACTTCTATACAACCAGAGGAGTCGCCCCCTGGTGGTCAGTAGAGAGAATGCAGCTTTAACACGTGAAGCATAGACTTCTATACAACCAGAGGAGTCGCCCCCTGGTGGTCAGGAGAGGGAATGCAGCTTTAAGACACTTCCTTGTAGGCGTCACCGAAGGTTGCTGCCTGGTTGCATTGCAATCTTTGATCCGAAAAAACACACACACACACAAAGACAGAGATTCCTTCATTTATGGTTAGATGACCTATTCAAAGAAATCACAGGGCATTAACTCATCTTGAGGTAATGCTGAATGTTCATACTCAATTTAGATGGCAATCTATCCAATAATTGGACAGTAATAGCGACATTATGCTCAAAGCCACACACATTAACTTCTCTCACCAGATGAAAAGAAACCGAATTACCAAAATCATTCGGATTCATCCTCTGGGCATCACGGACATGTGTCACAAATTTGTTGCCATTCGTCCAATCGCTGCTCGGATACTTCAGTGGGGATCAGACCGACCGACCGACATCCCTAGAGCCAACCGGCCTGTTTCAGTTTATCACTGAACATAATCCCGAGGGAGTCGGGGGCTCACAAACGCAAATGCTTTATGTCAAAAAGCATTAGTTTCGCTGTTTAAGCGCTCGACAGCGACGCACGCCCAACAGGCTGGTGTCTGGCCAACGTGGAGCCCACCTGGTTTTACGGTTTTCTGGATCTTTTTCCTTCATTTTTCATCACCCAAACAAGCCTCGTAGATCAGCTGATATGACAAAACGAATAACAATGTGGATCGTCAATTATTACCGGCGGACTCGAGATGCAAACCGTGTGTTTTATGATCCGTTGACGCCCGTGAACCGTTGCGTTCCAATATGAACAATCCTCCTTTCGAAGCCAAGGAACTGACGTTTGCTTATCGGTCTATTTCCCTTTTTACTGTGTTTTTGGTTAAGTAAAGCTGAGAGGAAACTGTGAGAGACTCTGCAGGCCTCCAGAGATGGGGTGGGGGGGGCTCTTCATCATTGCCATGCAACTGGGAGTGTTCCACTGGGACTGGGACGTCTCCACGTTTTTTTTTTTATCCAACATGAACGTTTTGAAGAAGACTCTTAACAATGTTTTTGATCAAAACTACTTCTGACAAAGAGTTGATGAATGTCTTTGTATTCCCAGACAAAGGTTTTGGAGAGTAGTCTTTTGGTAGCCCATAATCTGATTTGCAGTTGAGCTGTTTTGAATTAAAAACTTCCCTCTTAAAGGGCACATATATAATTTTTTGGGGTAAATAACTCTTGATGACTTAGGTCTTAAGCAGTAAGTTCACCGGGACACAACGAGATCTGATATAACTGTTTAGTTGTTAATCTTTGTGATGATTTTGGCTCGGATGTCTTCCACAGAACCAACAACCTTTACGAATCTTTTACTCCATAAACAACGAACATGTTTTCTGAGTTTTGTTTAGAGGCATGAGGTCATCTTATTGGTTTATTTGTGTTCATGAAATGTCAAAAGGGATCCTTTTTTTTTTGTGGTGGACGCACAAATCAAACGCAGCCAATGTGACCAAGTATCCTCACGCAACGGTTTGACACTCGTTTTTTGTGGTGGACGCACAAAAGTCGTGCAACGCGTGTCAATTTCTCCTCGTTACACGCATGCGATGCGGTCTTTTCAAAATAAACCTCCGTCTTCGCATGAAGTAACTTATTTAGGTTTAGGCGACATAACTACTTAGCTTTGGGAAAAAGATGGCACCAACGGACCGCGTTTCACAAACTGACGTGTGGAAGTCACACAGATGCCAATAGTTTTGTTATTCATACATTCAACTGACCCCTCATGTCATTATTTGTAGTCTTTGTTCCTTTTTTGGGATGAAACTGCAGAACCTGCTGGAGCCAGAAGAGCAAAAAGAAAAAAACTGTACAAATATTATTTTTTGGCTTTGAACCTGAACTTTAATCACTCATAACTACTGTTCTCCAAATAGGAGCGCTAAACTGGGATCGTCTCTGGTGCACAGATGTTGGAGTGATCTGTGCACCTCTCAGAGAGAGAGAGAGATAGAGAGAGAGAGGGAGGGAGAGAGGGTCCAGGCTGACGGAGCTCCTGTGATCCCGACGCCAGCTCTCTCAGGATGCAGTGAACAATGCTCCACTGTTCCCTCCCATGTGCGAGTGTGTGCACATATGTATTGTGTGTGTGTGTGTGTGTGTGTTGTCTGGCCCCTCGCTGGACACCAAACCCTGAAAAGAATATCTGGTCTGGTCTGGGAGTTCCTGGGCAGTCCAAAAATCTAATTTGAAGGGATTAGGAAGAGGAGAGGTTGGCCACGTAACTCAAATCCAGCAGGCAAGAGTTTTTGACTGTGTGTGTGTGAGTGCGTGTGCATGCGTGTGTGTGTGTGTGTGTGTGTAAGGGGATGAACAGCGAACGCTGAGGGAAAATGAAGAAGAGAGTTGGCTGTATTTCAGTGTACTTTCTTCTTTTGTGACGGAACGGACAAGACAAGAAAATGTTTTTGGGAGATAACAGCTGAGACCTCGCTAGCACCACATTAATTTAATCTTTACCCAAACACGGAGGCGGAGAGATACACAAATGAAACACACTGCGGTACAGCGTCCTGCTGTGTAACTTCATTGTCTGGGGGAGGAGAGCAGTGCACTAATAGAAAGGCAAACGGAAAATAATGACTCTCACGATGTTTTAATGTGGAAAAAAAAACTTATTTCCGCAAATAACAGACTCGTTAAATTTAAAGTTTTTATATTTGGTCCCAAGTGATGTCGGACTGAGGGGGTTAGGGATCGGTGGTGTGTGGGAGAAACAACTTTAACTTCTCTTCAACTTAAAAAAACCCACTTCAAACAAACAAACACAGGACTTTAACCCAGGAGACCACTGTGCATGTCCTGTGTAAAACCAGAAGTACTTTTTTTTAAGTACACCAACGGCGTTGTTTTTTATTTATGTTGATACGTTGTAACTTTTGTTACGTTACGTGGTTACATAGTTACGGTACATCGTCACATTATATCATTACGGTACATCGTCACGGTACATCGTCACGGTATATCTTTACGGTACATCTTTACGGTACATCGTCACGGTACATCTTTACAGTACATCGTCACGGTACATCTTTACAGTACATCGTCACGGTACATCTTTACAGTACATCGTCACGGTACATCTTTACAGTACATCGTCACGGTACATCTTTACAGTACATCGTCACGGTACATCTTTACGGTACATCGTCACGGTACATTGTTACGGTACATTGTTACGGTACATCGTTACGTCATGTAGTTACATTTTTTTCAAGTTATTCATTTACACCTCTACAAAAAACAGTCAAAATGCCACTAATCGCAGCCTGCCGTTATCTATGATGTCGAGTAGTTTAGTGAACGTTTTATGTCCTCATAAACACCCGTACGTCTCGTTTCTCATGAAGCGGGTGTGCTGGTGATTTATGACCTTTGCACTCGAAGCTACAACTGGTTGAGTGTTTGGTTCGTTTATCTGCACTCGAGACATTTTACAATCCGTTAAAAACTGCCCTGGTTGACGTTTTTTTTTAAGCGTCGTACACACAACATACAAGCTTCTGGTAATTGTGTGGTGTGTGCAAGGGGGAGGGTGCTTTTAAAAGTTGTTTTAATTTTTTTTTATGTGACAACGCATGTGTGTTTATGTGCTTGTGTGTGCTTTGGCTTTGTATCCATGATTTGTTCTGGTTTTTAATATAAATTCATGCGTCTTCCCCAGTTTGTCAGGGCTTTAGTGTCTCTGGCGCGGTGCCAATGTAGGTTTATGCGTTAAAGCGGCCCGCTTTGCTCGCAAAGGTATTTACTAGGTTACTTTTTAAAGGTAATTTTGATTGCAAACAGTGGATAAAGTGAGCCCAACTAAAAGCCCTACCAGAGCCCAGTACACATACAAACAGCTTTCAGGGGAGTATTTTTAGGATCTTAGCCAAAGGAACAATCATTATAGGATCAGAGATCAGAAAACACTGCTTTTTGACATGGTTTCCTGGAACCACATGCGCCCTTTTAAAATAAAATATCAATGTATATTTGTGTTGAAGTCTCAATCTGCCTCACTCTCGATTGCTTGTGACAGGGCTGTAGTCCGCTGCTCTGGAGAGACTTTTACATATTTGGCGCTGTGAATAAAACCGGGCTTTGGAAATTGATCCTCGAATCGCCGTTCATCACGAAACACGAGGACGTCCAGGGCCCAAAAGGTGGGGGAAAAAAACCCACCTGATCCTCGACTTCCAAACTCTACCTCCGCTTCCCCTCTTCTCAATGGCTCACTTGTCTTTCCTTGAAACGCCAGTCATCTGGGAAATGTGTGTTTGGTCTTCCCAAACTTCCCAAGATAATGGCAGCAGGTGCTCTTTTTATATATATATATATATATATATATATATATATATATATATCCAGAGATGAGTTCAAGGTCAGGACGATGAGTTGAATGGAAAGCGAAACAGTTCTGATGACAAGCTCGTGATTCACGCGCGATGATAACGATGTGTTGGCATTTCGCCCAATTTTAGACATTCTGTTGACTTGAAGATCACGTACCAGAGCAGTCGCTGCTGATTTCTGATGACGGTCAAAACTAAATGAGGGGATGATTAAGATAAAACCGGGCTTTGATCTTTGTTCTCGCCATATCCTCACGAAAAAAATACCGTCTTTGAACCTTGATTTCTCTCCCTCCCCCCCCCCCTTTTTTTTTATGACACACAAGCGCTGCACTGATTGCTGCTTTTAAAAAAGGTTCTGCATTAATAGGCGTTTTATTGCGGCACACGTGCAGCTGCAGCCGCTGGGCGAGTTGAGAAGAGATGAAAATAGAACCACGTAGGGACTGATTTCTATAGCGATGACCACATTCATGTTCATAATGTAAAAGAACGGACCATTCTCTTTTGGAGCACTTTAAAGATGGTGGAGGCAGAACGTTCCACAACCACCTTTGAGCATTGTGTAATTCAAACGGTACAAACAAGCCTCGGCCATTTCAATCATCCTTCTGACAGCAGCCTGTACTATGTGATACCTTACCAATGGGTACTTCATTCAATGCACAGCAGGTGAATGGAAGGCGTGTGTGTGTGTGTGTGTGTGTGTGTACACCCCCCCAGATTGAAACATTTAACTATAAGCATCGTTTCAGAGCCAAGAGGAGGTGCAGAAGTCTGTTATTCCTGCTTTGAATCCCGGCAAACAAACAAACCAGAAAGCGTACACATTATAAATTATTGGATAATGAGCTTCAGGTAGTGATTCTTTTTCGCCAAAAGAGACATGCAAACATATGGCCCGCACATGCTTTCACTAAAGTCCACTATGAAATCAGACTAGGAGATAATCTGCTTCTGCTTAGAGGCATTAATGTAAGTACCGGCAAGCGTGTTCACACGCTTTGCATATTCTGTTCAGCGAGTTAGCGTTCTATTGTGGTTCAGGAATGATGCAAGTGATGCGGCCAGTTTATTATTTGTTTACCTGCGAGCTTCACCGCAACTCGTTTGTGTTTTCGCGATTGCGCGTCTGCATGCAAATGGTTGCCAGAGCGATGTTAGCTGACCCCTCCCAGCCCTTTTGCGTGTGGAACTGTGACCTCTCTTTGTCAATTTTGCAATTTTTTTGGATTCCATCCAGTTTAAATAAAGTGTGACGACTGGGTGGAACCCGCCCGCTGATATTCCAGTCATTCCTTTCGTCTTTATTTTTCCTCCTTTCACTTCCTTGTTACCGTGAAAAACAATTGAGAGCGACTCCGTGGAAGTCGAAGCTGAAAGTTGTAAAATGTACCTTCGGAGTTTATTGTGACTCCCGAGCCGACCTTATCTGAGTTAAGCGTGAACCTTCGCCCTCGTTTCCTGAAGGGTTAGGTTTCTGCTTCTCGTCATCTGGCTCACGGCGAGAAAAAGGAAGAGACAAGCCGAGTACAGGACTTTCCAGTTAGTCACCTGTGCACGCATACCAACGGGGGGAAGAAAAGGAGCGCTGGAGGCGACCGGGTTGATGTGGTGCAGACGGAGAGAGATTTAAAAGTTAGATGGATGGGGGAGAGGAAAATCTAGTGGTGCGAGCAGGCGACCTCTAATTGATGCCTGACGTAAACACGCAATGGACAACAAACAGTGCACCAAGTGAAGAAAGAAAAAGTAAATATATCAATATGGCTTCTATTAATCTGCGATGCCTTGGGGATAACACGCCCCGGACTATTACGTAGAACAAGCAGCGGTGTTTACGCCTGTCTTTCTCTTTTCTCCCCGACTCTTGGGATCAAGATTACATGAATGCCTGTCGAACCCCCACACACACACCTATCAATCGGACCGGCAGTAACCGGATCGGACGTGGTAGATTATGGGATGTTGCAGGCCAAATTCAGACAGAAGAAGGCTACTTGTCTTGGTCCATTGGGACCAGTTGACTTATAGATGTAATCTGTCTTCTCTGAGACCGGCGCTAATGGTTGCTCCGTGCAAACCGATCTGAATCAGGCAAACAGCTGGACATCATTTGGGGTCCTTCTACCCGAGGTGTCCTTCAGGTATCAGGCTGCAGCTGTGATCTGATTTCAGCTTCATCCAATGAGCCACTTAGCAAATGGTTTTCCACCACTGGATGACGACATGTGGGGAAACTTGAAGTTCGGGAACTAAAAGTTTGCCCGGAGTTCGCACTATGAAGCGAAGGCAGTTGAGGTCAGCTGTGGGGTCCTTTGGGTGCTTGTGGGTGGGCAGGTCCTTCGGGTGCTTGTGGGTGGGCAGGTCCTTCGGGTGCTTGTGGGTGGGCAGGTCCGGCATGGGTGGGCAGCAAAAAGTGTCTGTGAATGTGTTTTTCTGTGTGCGGAGCCAGCGAGCGAGCATGACTCAACTGAAGCCTTTCACAAGTGTTATTGTTCTCTCGGAGATTGTGGCCGATCCGTGTTTTCTCTGGCGGGGTCCAGACGTTCCCACAAGAATGACAAAAACAAGGAAAGTGGGCACTTTGAATGGTTATTTTTAAGATAAAGGTTAGAGCTATTTCTAGAAATGTGCTAACCAATGCCTTTTCACATCATGCTCAACATGGCAAAATGAAAACAAGCAGCCCAGGGTTAAGATGTTATGTTATATTAGCTGCATGACTTAAAATGATAACAACTCATTTGGAGGTCCCATGGCATCCCTCCTGTGTGTGGGATATTGTAGTAATGCACGAATGAGTCACTGCACACATAATGTAGAAATAATAGTGCAATAATGTAGATAATTTAGGGTCACTGCGCAAATAACAAATCCAAATATTTGCAGTTTTCTCAAAATGATGTACTTCTTAATATACTAAGAATGTATGATCTCTTATGTATACATCGCATTTCTAATTCTTTGGATCTAATACATTTCCTCTATTAAATATTAAAACTAAATGCAAATATCTGTAGAAGGATATCTGTCATCTGGGTTTTCTTTACAAGTAAAGCATTGACACTAGAAATCCACCACTTTAATGCGCAGTTTAAACATTTATTAGAAATGCCAATATTGCGGATGACACTGAAAACGACCACTCTTCATCAAGCCAGACGTCAACAACATTCCACAGCGAGGTCAAAAGGTCATCACCGGCTGTCACCCTGACCGATCACCCCTTTTTACATCGCAGCGGATTCGGAACGAGTCGGTAAAGACGAGCCAATAAAACACCCAAAATACAACAAAGTCCGTGAATGGATCCCATACTTTTGCTCGTTAAAAAACATGTTCCTCATTTCAGTCGTCGCTTCAATCTGTCACACTTCGTTCGGGTAAAAAAACAACAACCACGGATTGTAATTTTAAAGCCACACCAAGGCTCCGAGAGCCCGTTTTCTGGCGGCTGCTGCCTGTCGACGTGCCGCGCGTCGGCCTTTTTTTCCTTCTTTCTTAATTGAAGCCATTGTCGCGAGTCTCGTGCAGCATGTCGAGAGACATCTTGAACGTCTCACGAGAGTCGTCTCGTTTACCAGCTCTTTTTTATTGATTTCTTAAAGGGCCAGAGAAACAGATTCTTTGCTACTATTATTTTTGCAATGACAAAGATGTCTTCACCTTTCTGAGATGTTAATCCAGCTCCTTCCTCCGATCCGAAATTTGGTGGAGACATTAATTTCTAACTTCAACTTTGACTTGGCTCTTTTTCTCAAAACATTTCGGTCCAAGAAAATTCAGAGAAGTCTTTGTCCTCAAACCCCTAAAATAAACCATCGTGACTTAAAAATAGCCCTTTTCAACCCTCTCGGTCACAATCTAGATTCGTCTCAACTAGCCCACTCTATTCATAATATTTTGGAAGCAGCAAAACCGGACATCTAGACACACAATACTCCATCAGACACGTGTTTTCATAACCTTCATGCAAGATGTTTATCTCCTCCGCAAAGAGGCCACGGCATCCAAGTGCAGTAGCTGGACTTCTGTCTTTTTGGTCCAAACAGCGTGTTGGCATTTATTTCCTCTGGAAAGGCTTTTAAGATCTGGATCTGGGGTTTGGATAAACTAGAATATGGCTGGAGCATATTTTTCGAATGAATTACACGCAAGTTTCAACATAGATGTTAGTGAAATCACCTCTGTCGTGACCTCTGGAAACAGGATCTATGAGACTGGCCGATTAACATCTTGCATTTACATGGTGATCTCCTCAGTGGGCCTCCGGGCCATGAACAGAAACCAGTGTTTGACAGTTTCGGCCTGTTGTAACTTCTTTTATTTACACATATCTGCATGTTTTTAGTTAGCACTGAGGGACTGTGTTAGAGATACAGACACTTGTTGTACAATGTGGGAACACAGATGTTTAACTGTGCCGTGTGATTTTTAAGATATCAAATAAAAGCAAAAGATTTCAAAACTCTTCATTCACTTTTTCAAGTTTTATCAGCAACAACTGAGCTTTAATTAAAGACCCTGAATTACAGTCATCTAAGATGTTAAGACGCGCAACAGCCGAAGATCGACTTCTTTCTTTTTTTTTACCGACGATGACTCGTGCCGATGCAGATTTTAAAAACAAAACGCCAGACATTCGCTGACTCGTTCGTCGAACCTTTTATATCTCCGGAGCTAACAAGACAAAATCGCTGTGCCGTGATCTCACGATGAGGCCAACGTCTGCACTCCTGCGCAGACCAAACTTCAAGCAAAGAGTCACGTTATTTAAAAGTCTTTACTCCTTTTCCCCAGAGCTTTTTACTCTGGGTTTCTCTTCAGCAGCTGCAGAAAAAAGCCAAATCCCTGCGATTGATTCCCCGAGTCACGGAGGACCAAGAACCTCAACGGAGAGCCGAGGAAGTGGAACGTCAGCGATTATGTTTTTGGGGTCGCGCTTTCGTTAAAAGCCCCCCCCCCCCCCCAAAAAAAAACCGTGTTCTTGACGCTGCGATTCGTGGAAGTGGGAGGCAAGACGGGAAAAATAACCTTGGAGGGGTTGGACGGAGGAAAGAGTTCACCGGTTGTTTAATTGGTACAGAAATGAGAGCCGACGGGGGGGACAGGAGGGTTTTGTTACTGAGAGAGTTCAGAGTCAATCCGCTGATATCAGAGAGAGAACAAGCGTGTGTGTGTGTGTGTGTGTGTGTGTGTGAGGAAATCCTTGGATTGGACAGATTTTCAACTGACACTAACAAGCCCTCCTTCTATTGCCAGGACAGAGATGTCTGCCCATTCCCAGAGTCAGATCATGTCAGACCTACTGGAACTTTCCATCCAATCAACCATTGGCCAAATTGCGCACACACACACACACACCTTTTAAGGACATAACAGTATATTTAAGCAATATGTATGTTGAAAGAAGGAGGTAACCTCCGCTTCTGCTGAAGCGGATGCAGTTGTGTCTTAAAACCTGCATTCTCTCTTCTGACCACCAGGGGGCGACTCCTCTGGTTGTATAGAAGTCTATGCTTCATGTGTTAAAGCTGCATTCTCTCTACTGACCACCAGGGGGCGACTCCTCTGGTTGTATAGAAGTCTATAGAAAATGACTCTACTTCTCTGTTGATATATTCAAATCACAAAGCAACCTTTAGAAAAACACAGAAAACCAATGTTCTGTACTTTCCCTTTCAAATATCTTCATCTCCACAATATTTTCCACTTGTCACCCCGAACCATAACCCAAAGTCCATCCATGGTGCGACTGGTTCCAACAGGGCAACGCAGCTTGCCTCTCCTTTGATGATACACACATAGAGCGTATGGGGGATTTGGTTTCCACATGCTTGGAGCCACGTAGTGCTCTTACAGGGGGAGGTCTGAGATGAGGGAAGACGGATGGATCAGAGGAAGGACTTTTTAACGTAGGGGGTGAACACAGAAAAAAAAAACATGCTCCAACTCGTACTATAAATCTTTAACCATCCCGTTTCCTGGTAACACCGCCCATTATGAAGCCGTCTCTACAAGCTTTTATTTACATAAACTGAACCATTCTGCACAGGCGTCGTTTTTCAGACTTCAGAATGGAGTAAAAACTCCAAAGTCTGTTTAGTTTAACAAAGACGTACTTCATACAAACTACATTTCCAGTTATTAATTACCTAAGTATTGTAAAACTGATGCAACTTGTCTTTACTTACTGTAAAGATCCACCCGATTTGAAAACAGAAAAGCTTTCACAAAGCCGATGCACAGTACAATAATTCACTACTGGGCTTTGAGGAGAGATGAGAATCAACACTCAGCCGGCTCTGCAGTCGACGGGTCGGTGCCGATGGGACGACGCTGAAGACAGGTGCAGCGAGGTTCATTAGCAGCACCGGTATCAGACCCCAGATGTGGAGGAGGTCTATTAGGGCCCTGGAATCGTCCCAGCAACGTTTATCAGCCCTTTATAGCCATGTTGACTAGGCAAACAGTGATAACACACAGCACCAGCTGTTGGCACGCACACACACACACACACAGCTGTAGCCACATCCTAATGAGCATTCCAACGCGGGAAGACAAATATCCTGTTTTCACGCGTCAAGCTGCTGAACCAAGGTTGCGTGTTTAGCGGATCTGCACTCCATCAGATGACGTAACGCGTAGCAACAGACTCCTCGCTCTTTTTATTTTAGCTATTTATTTACGAACAGTCACTTATGAGACACTTTTGGTGAGCAGACACGATGTTTGCTAACTTTCATTACCTCAGAGGCTGTGCTAGAAATCTTGTCTCGGGGGTCCTTGACGGGGGGGGGGGGGGGGTTAGAGATTACTTAACGGAGAGAAACAGGAAAGATTGGGAGCAAAGATGATGCGCCCAAAGGTCGCAGATGAGGCTCAATAGCTGCAAAGATTTGCTTAATTTTTGGAGCAAAATGTATTGAGTCCTTTACCAAAGACAGAAAACGGTGTTTCCTAAAGATAATAAATAATATTTGTTTGCATTAGTCTCGGATCATTTATATTCTGCTCGTTCCAACACGTCACAACCCAAGATGCCAACAGCTTTACCTTTTTATTCAAATGAAAAATATACCGGACTTCACACGTTTAATCGACATTGCAGCCGACATATTTGGTCTTTTTCGGAGAGTTCATGCTTAAACGATGATCCGCTGAGTTTGGAGACAAAAGGAGCCAGAAGAGTTCATCAGAGTTTAAATCTCTTACGGTTTGACATTGATCATTTCAGTTTCCCCGTCACAAGGACACATTCTTCTTGTTCGGCTCTAAAAGGGAGCTTTCAAATGTTTGGAACAATGCAAAGACATTAAAAGTCTTAATTAAAGGACCTCATCTTCTCGTCTCCGTCTTCCTTTTCATTCATTTGTGAGGAAACACATTGCGTCTCCTCACAAATGTCTTAACGGGAAATCAGACCAGGACGTGTCCCGCCAGACAATCTCGAGTTGAGTGTTTGACCATATTTAGATTTTATGATTACAAGTCACTTACGAGTATTTTTCAAGGTCCCTATAAACTTTCTGCCATTACGGGACACGTTCTGACAATTATCCCCCCTGACCACCCCATAGACGTCCTAATAATCTGACATTTGGATGGAGTGGTGAGGTACGCCAATCGCTGGCCATGTCCCCGAAAAAGAACATCGAGACGTACCGCGCCACCCGGTGGTTTGTGGACCTCGAGTCCGATTGGATTTACCACAGTTACCATATTTAAAATTAACTCTTTTATTGTTTCCACCCAATTTTAGCAACCAAATTGAGGGCCTGACTTTAGAGTTTTGTCTTCCATGTATGCAGTACACCTTTGAGCCACATGTTGGCGTCGCTCTGATAATCGCAGCCTTTCTTATATGAAACAACTCTAATACGAAACACGAGGGTACATTCTGTTTGTTTTACGGACGAGGGGAAGAAGACAAAAACAAGAAGAGCTTGTAAACGCCACCTGAATGCGTTTATTTAGTCTCATTCATGAAGTATTTAACGTGTGTGTGTGTGTGTGTTTTCAATAACACATGAAACGAAAGAGATTCATTAAAAATCTCCTCTAAATGGCTTGGTTTTTATTTTTACATAAAAAATAAAATGTATGAAGTGATGTGGAAAAGGCAGTAAAAACGGCGAGGAACGATTTATGGATACGACCGTTTGAGAATTGTGTGGCGTTGGTTTGTGCTTTTTTATTTATTTATTTATTTCAAAAATGTGCGTCCACGAAAAACAAAAGAAAACACATTTCGGCATTCCTGTTCCTCTGGGATTACTTTTAGTTTGTGTCCTCTCCGTCTTTCACTTTTCAGCCACGCTGCGCTCTTGTTTGTGTGCGTTACACCCAAATAAACGCCTCCCGTAACTTTGGCCACGGGCCCGTGTTTAGATGCACGGAGCGCGCACACACACATCCACTGCCAAAGAATCACTTAACTCACTCCTACCTCCTAAGAGAAAAGAAAGAAGAACGGCTTGTGTCTCTCTCTCTCTCTCATCCTAAAACTCTCTCTCTCTCTCTTGTCCTAAAACTCTCTCTCTCTCTCGTCCTAAAACTCTCTCTCTCTATCGTCCTAAAACTCTCTATCTCTTGTCCTAAAACTCTCTCTCTCTCTCATGTCCTAAAACTCTCTCTATCGTCCTAAAACTCTCTCTCTCTCTCATGTCCTAAAACTCTCTCTCTCTCGTCCTAAAACTATCTGTAACTCGTCCTAAAACTCTCTCTCTCTCTCGTCCTAAAACTGTCTGTAACTCGTCCTAAAACTCTCTCTCTCTCTCGTCCTAAAACTCTCTCTCGTCCTAAAACTGTCTGTAACTCGTCCTAAAACTCTCTCTCTCTCTCGTCCTAAAACTGTCTGTAACTCGTCCTAAAACTCTCTCTCTCTCTCGTCCTAAAACTCTCTCTCGTCCTAAAACTGTCTGTAACTCGTCCTAAAACTCTCTCTCTCTCTCGTCCTAAAACTGTCTGTAACTCGTCCTAAAACTCTCTCTCTCTCTCGTCCTAAAACTCTCTCTCGTCCTAAAACTGTCTGTAACTCATCCTAAAACTCTCTATCGTCCTAAAACTCTCTCTCTCTCATGTCCTAAAACTGTCTGTAACTCGTCCTAAAACTCTCTCTCTCTCTCTCGTCCTAAAACTCTCTCTCTCGTCCTAAAACTCTCTCTCGTCCTAAAACTCTCTCTCTCTCTCTCTCTCTCTTGTCCTAAAACTGTCTGTAACTCGATTCTCCGATTTGTACTTGAACCATAACACTAGAGACTGCAGGCGGGCAGGAGGTGAAAAGACAGAGAGAGAGAGGAAGGTGTGATGAAGAGAGAGAGAGAGAGAGAGAGAGGGGGGTGGGGGGGCAAATGTGTATTTTGGCAATGGAGTCTGGTGTGGGAGGTTTATATTAGTACATTAAAAGCTTTTAATGAATTCTAAATATTTGCGGTGGAGCATTTTTATTTGACTCTAAATTGGGGTCCGATGATGAACATGTGTGTGCACCTGTGTGTGTGTTTTTGTTTGTTTTCACACACACACAGTCAATGACGCCAAACCCCTCCAACCCCCCATAATGCACACATGTTGCATGACCTTCCCATCGGCACACAAACGCACACAAACACACACACACACACACACACTCTTGTTATACGACATCCATTGATCCTCAAATGGTAACGCTGACCTTCACCTTCACCAATAAAACCTGATCCGGTGTGAAACCCCGGGGTAAATATACCGGGCCTATACCGGTCCATACTGCGCTATAGGAGGGAGCCTCCGACATGTCTTGGCAACAACAGCTGAGGCCACACAGGGAGGCCGGACTGGGAAAAGGCTGTGTGTGTGTGTGTGTGTGTGTGTGTGTGTGTGTGTGTGTGTGAATACATGGATGACCACCAACACTATGTTCTAGCAGGTCTCTGCGGCCGTGTGCAAACGGGAGCTTTTTCTTTTAATGTCACGTCACAGGAGTGTGTGTGAAGGTCATGTGAGGTCAACTTTGGCCTGCTGGTCGAGAGTCAAGAAGATTTCTGTCTTGATTTGACCGTAGACTGTATATAAGAAGTAAACGTTGTCACCGTGATGGACTTCTATACGACCAGAGGAGTCGCCCCCTGGTGGTCAGGAGAGATGAATCGACTGCAGCTCTACCTTTTATCTGTAAAAAGCAGAACGTACCAGCTCCCACTGATCCAACCTACAATCTGATCTGAAATGACCTCGGCAGGTTTCTTTGTCGACGCGACACATATTTCTATATTTCTGTGTTACCACAGGTAACCGCATAAGATCACACGCAACAACACACTTTCAATCACAGTGAACACTGGTAGGAAATACTTTTTTTGGGGTTGCTAAACGGACCACACACACACATGTGTGCACACACCCCAAGAAACATCCACAGTAAGCTAAAACTTCTTCTGAGTCAGACCACACACACACACACACGCGCACACACACACACACACCGGGTGTATTGTTGCATGTAGGGGTGAGTCAGCCTATCTGTGAACCCAAACAATAATAAAGTGGACCAGTGCAGTGTGAGGAATGGAATGCCAATCACACACACACACACACACACACACACACGCACACACACACAAAGCGAACGCAGTGAACACAGAAAAGACCCAAATTTCGCACAAATCAACACAACTGCCGTGAGAAGCAACAATGCATACACTACACTGTAATACATGCTTTGTAATATGTGCGTTACAGGAAGTTACCGGCAAGTAGCTCAGATGAATTGAAAATAAAATGGTGGTAAGAATGATATAAATACAATTGTTATAGTAGGTTCAATACGGAGGATGATTATTTATGTTAGATTTGTGTCCCTGTTTTCCTGTCCTTGTCTAATTGTTCGTATTTATTTGTTGTTGTATTTTGTTGTCTAGTAATGTGAGTTAATGTGTAACTTTGTAAAGGAAGATGTCGGTTAGAGGAAGTTAGTTACTGGTTACAGGAAGTCAGTGTCTGTTTCTACGCACTTATTGCAGCTAACTGCTACGTAGGCTAATTACATAAAACCATGTGAACGGGCTCATTTGTTTTTCCCGTTTCAATGTTTGTTCATTCCTCCGCTCACGGGACGCTAGGCGGTTGTCCTGGCAACAGAATGCCAATGAAAAGGCCGATTATTCTTGAGTTCACTATCCGCATGTCCACCCAGAGCTTGCTCGTGTGTGTGTGTGTGTGTGTGTGTGTGTGTGTGTTTGTTTGTTTGTTTGTTTGTTTGTTTTGTGAGTTGAATGCCGAGGTGACACCGGAGCGTTCCTCATTGTGGTCCCGGCTCAATGGATCCGAGAGTCTTTTGTCTGAACCGAGCCGGCATCGGGGCGGCGCCTCGGCTGCGATTCAAAGACCGAGGGGCCTGTTTCCAGATTTAAAAATAGCCGGCCTTCGCCTGAGAACCGGGGGGATTCCCAATCCTCCCCCTGGCAGACAATACACGGCTCCGTGTTTTCCACTTCAGTCTCATCTCCAAACTATTCCTCATCACGGTTTCCTGCCGCCTACGAAGGAGTCGTAACTTTAACGTTTAACTCGTCTAATGTGACGTGATAGAGCACGTACGATGCTTTCAGGGAGTGGAAGCAGAGCACGGGCGAACCATTTTCCCGTATATATCATGTGTTTCTCTCGTGGCAGGAAGGCCGTGCACGAGAAAGCACTGTGACCTCTGACACCAAGAGGTCAAACGCGCTAACGCCTGATTTTAAAGCCAGCGGTGTTTACATCACGAAGGTGTCGATCCAAGAGGGACAAAAGTACAAGCAACCTGTTTTCTTTTTAAACACAAAAGCAATAAGCAAAAAGACACCTTTTCATGTCATCTGTGCCGTCTCGCCAATTCAATGTGAACATTTGACATAAAGCTCCATCACATCCCAGGACGGCTCTAAAAGCGGACACCACACCTGTGTTGAAAACTCTCTCTCGAGTCTCGTTTGTCTTCCCTCCTCCCGAGTGAGAAAAGAAAAACCAACCTCCTCCTGAGCACGTTTACAGATCAAACTGGGACTCGGGCATCGGTTTCAAGCTACATCCGGGACCATTTGTCAAAAAGACCAATAAGAGCGCTTCCTCCGAGGAGTCAGACACCATAAGCAACACCTCTGGCTGTTGACCTCAACTTTAAACAATGTGTATGTGCCTTTTCCTGACATCCATAGCAGAGAAAGGCTGAGGATGTGGTGGTGGACCTCTCTCCCGTAGTCTCTTTCCTCCCCCATGTGCTGGACTCCACGCACACCAGCTGTGGAAGTGGCTGATTTTGTACTGGCATGTGATATCATGGAGATCCCCTTGTTGCTCTGGAGGTTGGAGGACGATACTGTATTCAACCATCCCTCCCTCACTGCTGACAACAGGCACAGTTACCTATCCGGTTATTTCAGGGGATATAAAAACAGGCTTAAAGCCGAGGGGGGTTATCCCACCTCTGCACACACAACCTCTGCAGCCCACTTCAAGGACTCTCTGTTGACCCGGTTCATGTAAGCACGTTTGCAGCCTGTTTAGTGGGCCGACTGGCGGACGGACTGCTCCTTCCCTCCCGGCCTCACGGCGTGGACATTCCGGATGGCTTTGTTTTCACAACTTCAAGAACTTCCAGAAAATCGTTCACACGCACACACATCAAACTTGTCGCAATAACCCGTCGATCACATTTCCAACGTGACACTCAGTAAATAGATCTTTTTTTCGCTAAATCCCTGCGCAAAAGAGCGCTTTTCCCCCTTTCTTCTCCCCCCCCTCCCTCCCTCCCCCCCTGCAGGATCGCAGCCTGCGCGGCGCATGGCCGCTCCGCCGCCAGCTCTTACCTGCGATATGGACATGTTCAGGTAGAGGAAGAGCCCCGTGGTGGACGCGATCTGCAGCACCACCACCACGATCACCACCATCGCCACCCACATCTTGGACGGCGCCTCGCGGCGCCTCGTCCCGCTCGGCCCGCCGGCCGGGACCATCATGTAGGTGGTGGACTCGCTGCTCACCGATCTGAAATAATCCTGGTGCTGCTGCTGTGCGCTCGGAGTGGCCATGGCATTCCCGGACGCATGAGCAGACCACGCACACGAAGCGAGGGAGCAGCGACAACAAAAACAACAACAAACAGAACAAAACAAAACAAAAGCTCCACAGACTCGAGGGGAGAAGAAAAAAACAAAAAAAAACAACGTGAAGCACAATTAGATCTCCATGCGTCCTCTGTTGCCGACGATGGGGCTTTTCATGGGGAGCGAGGGGGGGGGGGAGGAGACGCGGAGGAGGCGAGGAGCAAGCAGCAGAGGAGAGAGGCGACCTGGAAGTGTACAAAGTTTCGGATCTGTCCTCAGCTGCTGCGTAAAGAGGGTTTGGAGCTGCTGAAGGAGGCAGCGGCGGACTGATGGCTGCACGGCGGAGAGGGGGCTGGCTTAACCCCTTCATCACCCTGGAGCTCTCTCTCTCTCTCTCTCTCTCACACACACACACGCACACTTTCAGTTTCAACGTTTCAACAGCAGATAGATCATTTAAAGGTACAGTACTTTCAGTTGTCTTCATTATTTGTTCGAAACATATTTTTTTTTTTTAAATGCATATTAAAAAAAGTTATTTTCTCCTTTTTTTTTTTTAAATGACGAGATTTCTTTTTTTCGAGTTTCCTTGTTTCAGAACAGGTCCGTGCAGAGGGAGCAGCCTCTCTACATTCGTCATCCCTTATTATGTCATGATGTCTGTTGTTCTCTTTAAACAGTTTAGGAAAGGTTCTCAGTTGTTTCAGGACCAGCCGACAGAGGGCGCTCTCTCTTCGTTTGTCACCTCAGGACTTGGTGCTGAATTGGTAGTCAATAAAAAGGGCAATACAAAATAATAAAAAGAAGAAATATAAGCACAAAAAAAATCACTCTATTCATCCTTTTAAATGAGAATATTTCTTTATCCTCAATAAAGTGCATTTTCACAGTTTTCTGACGTTTCATCTAAACAAATAGGTCAAGTAATAGTCAGAATAATCAATAATTCTTTCATAAAGAAGAAAATATAGCGAAATGCAATTCAATTGAGATGTAGTTATTGGCATGAAAGCCTTTGAAGCAAAAAATAATCAAACACACAACAGTATTAATATGAATATTAACACAACATTAACAACACGATTACATTTCAACAAACCAATTTGAATTTGACACGATAACTCTTCCTCTGTTTTCTTTTGGTCGGTTTTATTTTGTATTTCTAGATTTTCTACCCTCTCTGTTCTCCGAGCTCGTGGTGTATTTCAATTATTTGCCAGATCATCTGTAGCAGCCGCGATCTGATATCAACTTGAACTTGAACTTCACAAAAAAAACTCACAAATCTGCACGCGGACCGCTGACTTTATCGTTGGATGAGATAAGACCTCATGGAAAGATGACTGAATCTATATTTCATTGATGCGGACAGCGTATTGCTGCGTGCCCTTAAAGCCTCCTTCCTGTCCTAAATCACCACCAACCGGAGCAGTGAGTCAGGATCATATTTACCCGAGCGACACTGTGTTTACAGTTCAGCTCTAACCCAGTGGTTCCCAAACTGTTTTTAGACCATGGCACAACCAGGAAGGTTGTTGTTGTTGTTTTGTCAATGCACCACAAGCCAGACTTCACAGGGCTGACACACAGGGACATTACGGGTAATTTAGAGTCAGCCACGATAAAAGGTTTTCTCGAAAAGGTTTTCTCAAGGATTTCTCAAGGCCTGAGAGGACTTTCTGTTCCTTCCCGACTATTTTGCTTGTTACTCTGAGCTGATGATGACGCAGATGGGTTTAGGAGTTGGTCGAAAGCCTTTGGCGTCTCGCACCGACTCCAAAGGCTTCATTGCGCGTTGGTATCGAGACGCAGAGGGCCACTACACAAGCGTTGGTATTTGAATTCCTGTAAGTGAGACCAGGCTGTGTGTGTTTTTTTATGTTCATCGGAGATCAGAGAGACCTCACACATGCATATGAGGTCAGTTAACAAGCAACACTCCAGTGGATGGATATTGGTCTTTCACCAGCAGCGAAAAGCCAGTCCTGTGAAGCCGTCAGCCAAGTAGTCCGACTTCAGTTCAGTTTAAAAGACACGCGACATCTAATCATACAATCAATCTTGTGGCACACCGGGCCCGTTCACACTTTGGGAATCACTGGTCTCAACAAAGGCCTTTCTTTTGTTTCCTTTTACATCACCACAAACAGATGGAAAAAGCTCTGCATGTGCCCAGCAGTCAGATGTTTATCAAGGATGGGAGGCAGATCAGATGGGTTTGCTTCAGTCAGACCGCTACGGGCCGTCAGAGGGCCGTCAGAGGGCCCACAGAGGGCTGTCAGAGGGCTGTCAGAGGGCCGTCAGAGGGCCCACAGAGGGCTGTCAGAGGGCCGTCAGAGGGCCCACAGAGGGCCGTCAGAGGGCCGTCAGAGGGCCGTCAGAGGGCCGTCAGAGGGCCGTCAGAGGGCCCACAGAGGGCCGTCAGAGGGCCGTCAGAGGGCCGTCAGAGGGCCCACAGAGGGCCGTCAGAGGGCCGTCAGAGGGCCGTCAGAGGGCCCACAGAGGGCCGTCAGAGGGCCGTCAGAGGGCCGCGTGACTCTTTCTATGGATCAGACTTTTACTACAAAGGACCAGATTCAAAGGGGGTTGACGCCAAGTCCAGAGTGAGACCTTTGAGGAAATCAAGTCCGAACTTTTGAGAATATGCAGCATTTTTTTGGCCCGAGAGATTTCTTTCTGAATCCCAGCCAACAAAGCCGGTGTGGTCCAGACAAATGTGTTGAATCCACCTTGGGCCTGCACCACATGTTAAAACCATCGGTTCCCCTGACTGGGACTTGACATGCCCAGTACAGATCTCGGCCAGGCAGGGAGATGCAGTGGTCTGCAGGTGAGACCGAAGATAATTTGAACTGAAATAAATATTTAAAAAACAGACGGCTAAATCTACAGCAGATGAAAAAGACTGTCAAATACTTTCCGTGTACGGTTGTTATGATGGATTTGACATAGTTTGGGGTTTGAAGTTGAGTCATTGAGGGCAGATTCTTCTGCAACTGTCGAAAGTCTTTGTGTGGATGATTTTTCAACATCTCAAGGTCATAAACTGCCAAATTCCAAAACAAAGTTTGCAAGAGCACGCGCGATACTGATGCCTCTTGCCGAATGTATGCACGGACAATTATCCCAGTGAGATTCTTCTTTCAACATCTTTGGGAAAGGCCTCCAAAACAGAGATGCCGAAGCCAGAATGGGATGTTTCGCTGATTCAGTGTGACATTCCATCTAAAATCGGCGTGAAACGAAGTCTGCAGTCACTTACAATGGATTCCAATGGGAAAGTTAATTGTGAAAATATGACTAGGCTATATGATATGGATGGATAATGGTATTATAATGCCGGAACGACTGCCACAAAGATAAGACGTATCAGATTTTATAAGAAAAATAATGAATGTTTGTAATAACCTGTGATCCCAACTCTCAATAGCACGGCAGATAAAAGAAATGTCAGTTTAGTGCTAATTATAAATTGTCATTGTGAGCATGCTGACTGGTTAGCCAATATTCTACGTTCTGTAGAAATATATAACAAAACGTAACCTTTCTTCTTGACTCTATAGTGACTAAGGTACAAAAACAATACACAGCCTCTTGAAACCTATTATAAGTTCAATAGGAAGGTTGAGTCTGCATTCTTCACTCTGCAAGCTTGCTGATCCCACCTCGCTCAGATTTATGAATTTGGAGCCGGTAGCCAATGGTTCCCTCATAGAAAAGACCCAAAGGTGCACTCAGCAGCTCCTACGCTGACGCTGAAAATAAGTATCAGACACGGCTCGCGGATCACTTCCAGACTTTTTTGTTTGTCGGTTTCTATTATGTTGGAAACTTGAGGCAACCGCACGCACGATTCTTTTCTGGTAACGACTCCCTTTACACCCAAAACCGGAAGCTGCTGTAGAACGTTTGACGGTGAAACCGCATCGCTCGAGGGCACGTCAGTGCGAGTTTCTATAAAGTTACGACCTCCAAGCGCTTGCATTTTGTTCTCTCTGGCGCCGCCTGTGGCGACGAGCAGTAATTGCATCGGTGTTTGCCGATCTCACTTCCCAGAGATGGACAGTCGGGATTTATTTTTCTTCTTTTGTGAATGTTTCGCCAAAGGATCAATGGATCAAAATAAACAGTCTTGCAAAAGCTATAATTCCCCTTAGCTCTATGTAGCATTTTAGCATTTTTCAGATTATTATTATTATTATAATATATTTTTTTACTCCCAGTCCAGCATCAAACAGCAGACAGACAAAGTTAGCCACTAGCTGGTGAACATAGTAGAGCATTTAACGGCTAGCTAGCTCAGATATTTTCTAGCTAGCCAGATATTTTCTCTTGAAGAGTTCAAATTCGTGGACCGTAAACCGCATTTTAAGTTTGTGCTAATGTTGTGTCTTTTGGATATGTAACTAAACAACTGTTGTAACTTCATATTTCATATTTTAGGATCTTACTAAAACACCTTTTCACCAAGTAAAGGGGGCCTCAAGATGGTTCTAATGCACCATGTTTGAGGGAAACCTGTGATAACAATCTGAGCCCCTCGGTGGTGAAAAACAAACTGTTTTGGTGTACGCACATTAACAGAGAGGAGTTGCCGATATGATCACATCGCAGCCAGTTCATTGGCTGTTGTCTCCTTCACTACTGGACCAATGTCAAAGATTCTTGTCTCTATTAGTCATTGCGACACAAAAACATGGGAAGATAGTTTCCAGGTTGAAACATAGCAAACGCCTCCCCAGATCCATGACACATACTTATAATGGTGATGTATGGTGTCTGTTTAGATATACTCTTTACATCAGAATATGTTTAATCTAGCTGGGTTTACAAAACAAAGAGATGAAGTACATCTCTCTGACATTTATTTCCCATTCTAGTTTGTAGAATCCCCCCTGCTGTGCATCCTCTGTGTGTCATCACGCCTCCTCGCTCAGTCTCCCTCTCTTTCTGGCAGCCAACCACCTGACAACACAACAAGCATTTCTCCAGATGTGTGCACATGTGTGTGTGTGTGTGTGTGTGTGTGTGTGTGTGTGTGTGTCCCCTCTGACGCCACAGCTGTCCACCCAGCCCTGAAGCCTGTGTGTGTGTGTGTGTGTGTGTGCACGTGTGTCAAGTCGGTCAGTGTCCCGTGGTGAGGAAACATAATGGTGATGAGCAGTGGGAGTTAAAAGTTCAGACTAAGCATTCCATGACATATTATGTATGTGAGCCAAGGGACTCTCACTCTCACACACACACACTCACACACACACACACACACACACACACTGCTGGCCGGTAAACGTGTGTGTATTGTGCTTCGTTCGCATGCATTTCTGGCATTCAAGTCTCAACAATCTTTTAAAAAACAGCAGTAAGAATGCTTTCAATTTAGTCAACTTTTTCTTACCCGCAAAAATGTAAAACAGGTTATGTTTAATGTGTTCATCATCCCGGGCCTGATTCATGCTCTGCATGAGAATGAAGTGGAATGAGACCAGAGGTGCAGCAACGCACTCTCTAACGGGAATGCCGTATTTCGGCAAAAGATTTGACTCCAAAATAACCAAGGGATGAGTCATTTTTGCACTTCTGGTTCCCCCGTCGAGCTGCTTTTTTTAAGTTAGGCGCCTGAAAAAAAAGCCTCTGGTTTAAAACAAGCGTCAGAGATTTGTGAGTTTTGTGTAAGTTTTTGTTCTCGTGAGCCAAAAAAGACGGTTCCAAACAAAGTGGCTGAATGAGACGACTAGACCCCCTTCACAGCCTCGCACTCATATAACCGTGTTATAGTTTGATCAGAGCCAAACGTTAGCGTTTGTTTACTTTGATTTAAAAATTCAAAAATCCTAAAAGTGGTATTCATTTGTGAAAATTCAATGGAAAATGTTTACATGTAACGCACACATGCAGACATTAAACTGTGAACCCGTTCTCTTCAATCTAAAAAGTGTGTTTGAGTGTATGTGTTGAATAACGGATGACTAAGAACAATAAAACATTTGTTCACGGTTCACTTAAGCTGCTATTTCATTGAGTTTGGCATTTGCTGACTGTTACGTTGGCGGTATACTTTGTTTAATAGAAGAAGAAAAGTAAGGAAAGGAAGAAAAAAAAATTCCTTCTGCAGGATCAAATCCCTGTTGTGGTTAACGGCTGCCTCTTCTCCTGGATCTGCAATCAATAAGTAAGTGGGTATGAAAATTAGCTTCTTTGGAGCCAGATTTTATCCAACATGCCACAATTTATCTTCGTCCTGGGGAGGAATGCATCACTGAATCTATAAAGATTTCAAGGGAGATTTAAAGGGGAAAATAACCAAGTAACTTCCCAGCGTCGCACTCGATTATGAAGCCGTTTAGGGGCTCATTTTAGTTGTGGTCGTATTCGAATGAATGCAATTTCATAATTTGTCAGAGTTGTGTTAGTAAAAGTTATCTCGGTGAAAAACAGTGATGAAAAAGTAAAGTGCAACAAATGTTTAAAAATAAAGTTTCTATTTTTGATATTGACAATATAGGCGTGGATTAAAAAAAAGCAAAATCAAGATAAACAACGCAAGTTATCTACAATGCACATTCTATAAATAAAGCCTTAACAAACTGCCATGAATATTTATAGCGGAGGTTAACCTCTCGTATAAAATACTGCTCCTGTAATACCATCTACAGGACAAATACGGTTATTGCAGTTGGATCTCAGTGAGTTGAGTTTTACTGCCAAAGTACTTTTTATCCATCTTGGATTATGACCACAGAATATACAGCTTGCACAATAAACCTGTCATTGAAAGCGCCACATTTTACTTTTTCTATTTTTTTTTAATCTCTGGTCAGTTTTTGCAATAAAAAGCAATATTTCACAATCATACTCATATGGGTGAGATTTCACCAGACTTTATTGAGAAGTTAAATCGACGAGCGTTTTAGCTTCGTCGAGGGAGGAGGTGATGATGGTTCCGGCCAGTTGGTGGGCCAGTAGATGAAGATGGCTATCCTCGGCTATCTGCTCTCCGTTTTTATCACTCAAGACCGAGTCAACGATGTTGCATGAAAAAGCCTCCGCAAAAGCCGCCATCTCGGCTCCGCGGCGAGAACCTTCTTCAAAATAGTCCATTGCCGAACCTTCCGTGGAGAGCGAGTGCGTCAGATGCTCCATTGACTCCACCTGGGGGTGGCTGGTGGCCCAGTCCTCTTCGTCCTTTGGGGTCGGCGGAGGGGTTGAAAGCAGGTAAACCTTCGCCAGGCCTCCTTTCAGCTTCCTGGAGAAACTGCGTCTGCTCCTCTCGAGTTCGGGGAGGAGAGGCGTGGGCGGAGGGGCGTCGGGGTAGTCGAGGGATCCCCCGGCGGGGAGCCCCGGGTGGGACAGAGATGGGTGAGAGTGCTGGGTGTCTTTGGAGGTCTGGATTTCTTTGCCTGGATTCATCTCTGTGGATCTTTCGCTGTCGGATTTGTCCATGAAGGGCCTCTCTTTTGCCGCTCCACCATCCATCTTCCCCCAAGCTGAACCCTCCAGATGATCCGCTACGTTTGGACTGCTAAACACTTCCCTCAGAGCGACCTCAATGACTGCGGAGGCTAACTCTTCGGCTAACATCTCCTGGTTCTGATTAAATCTGGACGCCTGGCACTCCACCTCAGGTCTCAGCGTCTCTATTTGGCTTTTAAATGACTGGATTATGTTCTCGGACATATTTTGGGCAAACTCCTCAAGGAGGTGGCTCCTGTTGAGGCCTTCCGGATTGGGCCCTTCCACCGTTTGATCAGCACTCACTGTCGGCATTGGATCCTGTGGGGACAGAAGCGATAATCTTAGTAAAAGCAATGACAATATTGCCTTTCCTGGAGCCTCTATTCGTTTTCCAAGAAGAATTTGTTGAAGGCCGGTACAAGGCGAAGCACAGACGAGTCCAAAGAGGGTTTGAACCGCTGCCTTGCCCCTATAATTAGTTTAGTATTTTTATTATATTTTTATTAGGGTATTGCTTGCCAGCGTGTTCAGTCAAAGCCAGGCAGGATGTAAATAGTCTCCCTAATTGGTGTAGCATTTAATTCTTATATTTTAAAAAACGGTTTAGCACTTGCTTTAACAAGGTTATAAAGTACTTTCCAGAAAAACAACAACAAAATAATACAGAACTATCAACAGAGGGTCATGAAAACAAAAATAAGGGTAGGATAGAATTAGGAAATATATAAAGTGGCCAGGGAGGGATGATAAAACCCAGCAACATATTCACTGAAAATATAAATGATGCTAATGATGTGGCATGTATGATTTTAATAGGCAGTCTGGAGGCTGTTAATAGCAAAGGCCGATCTAAGGGAACGCCAAGGAACATACAGGGTTGATAACGCCTTGATATATTTTGGAACAATTTAAAGCTTTAAAAGTGATCCGTCACTTTTTTTTTTATCAATATGGAGCATAACTGGCCGCCAGTTTACGTTGGCTTGTAAAATATCATTTGTCATTAGTTAGAGTCGAGGAGAAGGATGCCAACGGTAAGTGCATTACAGTATTCCAGGTGAGAAATGATAAAGTATACAGTATATAAACTACCAAATATAATAGAAGAAGACAAAAAGGATCTGATTAGGGATTCCTTTGAGCTGACTGAGCAACAGTCTTGTTTAAATAGATCAAATATTGCATAAATATTGTTTCAGTCTCAAATATACCGAGAGCCCTCGCCTGTTTCAGATTAGAGAAGAAATAAATCAAATTGAAGGAATGTCAAAATGTATGTGTAAGAAACGGCAAAACAGAGCGCACTCAGGACAGATGTAAACAGGGGAAGAAAACAGTCTCTGACGGAACAGAAAGTCCCCTTTGAAGCCTCCGACGGAAAGTAAGATGGAGGCCTCGACCACAGCCTGACACCATATGAGCTGTCCGCCAGCCAGAATGCGACAAGCAGGGAATGTACATGGCGACCTGACGTTTTCTCTAAACTCAGTTTAGAGACCATCTATGTTTGATAATCGTCTCTCCACGATGAGAACAAACGTAAATGGAGCGAAGCACACGTTACATGGAGTGTGTAATGTTGTTTATCTCTGACGGCATCTGTACCCATTTCAACACGATGGAGGAAGGAGCTCGGTTAAAAAAAGAGTGTCATTGCAAACAGCTATGAATGTGAAGGAACATAGAAACTACTTTTAAGTAAAAAAATGACTTTTTTATGTAATAGTTTTAAATAGTTTTTGAAGAGTGATATTCCCTGATTTGCCTTCTTCTCGTGAGAGTTCGATGAGAAGATCGATTCCAACGTTGATATTGAACTTGAATATTATATACTGCGATGCACATTTTCAGTTTAACATTTGCACGCGACAGCGGAAGTTGGCTAACGTAATAGCGGTTAGCTGTATTTGCTAACAACATTTCTATCGTTGACCGTTTTGTCTTAAAAGGTGTAAAAGGTTCTCTAACTAGCAGACAAATGCGTTAATGTAAAAAAGAAATGATGATTTAAACAATAGATAATATGTATTTTCACGTCTTTCTTTTAACCTCCCCTTGTTAACGTGACTTTATATCACCGTTGCTAAGTAGACGAGGTTGTATTTTCTTGTGAAACTGAACTCAACACCCTCAACAACTTCCTTATCTTCTTCTTCTCTGTACGACTACTATTACTGTAAAAGGCATTTTGTGGCCATCTTGGGATCAAATTGAGCCCAATTAAATTGAATAAAGTTGAATTTAAAAGCAATTCCTCGAATGCAACTTGAGTTTCTGAGCTCCTTCGTGCATCACCTTTTTTTCACGCAACTTCATACAACAACGATTCACACACAATTATATCGGACCACAGCCGGAGTTCAAGGGGAGGACACGAATGAAGCGCAGATGTGGAACAAAATACAGATTAAAGCAGGAATGTTTTCTCCTGGCACGCAGTCTGACTTGAACAATCCTGATGTTCATAAAATGAAGATGCCACATTATTCCTGTGGTTTCTTGTAAAACCATGTTCCAACATAGTCTGCTGATCATGATGGTACTTAACACAGCTTGTGGTCTTCCTCTAACATCCCAAAAACCTGCACAAATGACAATAAGGGCCTTGCAAAATGTCGTATGTCTTCCACACTTATTTCCGTGTTTCTAATGAAATCCAAAGGGAGTTTAAAAATAAACTTTTGCTCATAAATTACAGAAAACGTCTTCACACTGGATGATCTTTTTCTTTACGATATTTAAAGTTAACCTTTGTCAAGCCTGCGCAGATAAGACCAGAGATTTAGTGCTACATAAGTAGATACAAAACAAGAAAATATATATAAAGGATTCCTGGCAAAAAAATTGCTTTACATAAAACATTAAGGATGATTTAGCACAGCATATGAAAGGAGGGCACCTCCATGATTTACTTCACCTGGCAGAGGCAGAATTGCATCTCAAGGACCAACTGGATGAAGATTAAAGCAAAAAAGAGTTACGTAAATGTGCCACAGACTATCTGCAATGCAGTCAAACTTACCAGCTAATAACGGCGGTTCTCTGTTTGGTGTCTCCGGTGCAAATGAGTTTATAAGGAAACAGACAGACGAGCTCAACCACTTCCTGTATGTGTGTTGGTGAGAAAGATGGTGTTTGTGTGCGAGCGTAATTTGACATCTTAAAAGCGAATGCATATACGGTACATTACCGTAAACCTGCATTTTTGGGTTTACAGAAAAGTCATTCTGCCCCTTGTTATCTTTTCTACGGTTCACGAGGTCGAGGCGATGAAGAGGGGGTGACGAGGGGGAGGAAGAGGAGGGAGGTGAAGCAACACAGACCCAGACCTTCAGCCAAATACAGCGCTTTTGTGTTTTTCACTCCAGTTTGATGCACGACAGCCCTGCGGGATTTTCTGCGACGCACTTTGTCCACGAAACACCACGAATTCTGCGTCCAAAGATCTTTTGGCAGCTTCAACTGAACCCCCGAGAATTGTGAAGTTATTATCATGTTAAGGCATTTCTGGCTCGGAGGGGTGGAGATTAAATAAAGCATATTGCACCGCGTGAAGCAACAACCGAGACATGTTTGTTTCGTTTTTGGAGTTTAATGAGACGTGACGTGCATTTTTAAAGGCTGCTTTCATTGATTACATACCTCTTTTATGGCATTAATAGTGCTTTTTGTTGGTTCTAAATTGGAAGAGGATTGAAAAGGAACTCAAGCAATTTAATTGCTCTCCTAAGCGAGACTGAGGTACACTCTATTCCAGATTTCAGACAAGCATCAGAGAAGAGTTATTTTTCCAAAACTGCAAGCAGCTGGATGGATGTTGGTCTGCCAGCCCCCCTCCCCCAACCCTGTCAAATGGGATGGAATGACCCTCTATTATCCAAACTGTTGCCGTGGTAACTCTGTGTTGTTGGGTCCCAGCGTGCACTTTCAGGAAATACTTATCTCAGTGTCAGTGAGCTCGATAAGTTACATTTATTTTACGGGTCATTTCAGTCGTTAATTACTGCCGAAAGGAAAATCATTGCATGCCAGACCCGCATTACACAAGCATACAATTTAAAAAAAACTAAGGAATGTATATATATATATATATATATATATATATATATATATATATATATAAAATTTGTTCTACTCTGCATTTGACAAATACTCTTACCTCAAGGCCAATTTACTGCATCCATGGTCTTCATCAAGAGATGGAATGTGCAGATGTAATGATTAATAAATATCACATCATTTAAGATGTAAAACAGCACATTTTCTGCTCCAGAACATAATACAACCTTGAATCCGTAGTTTCAATTACTTTGCAGATGATGAACATTTATTTTTAATAATAATAATAATATATAATATAATAATTTGACTGAAAAACTGCATACAAATTAAAATAAAAAGTAGAAAAAATATGTATGATCCTGAGCACTGATGCACATAATGTATGTCACGTGTCTGTCCTGAAACCATCACCATCACGAGGAAAACGTCAATAAAATACCGTTTAAACTGCCATGTGCCGGGATGGATGTTTGAATATCCCACCCGCTCCTCCTTCGAAGGTGCGTTTGATTTACGGATACGGAAGCGATATAGGTGGGCGGGTTTTTTCGGGAAAAGTAATTTTTTTAAATAAATACTTCTTGTTATCAACGAAACAAAATACAAAATAAAACGTAATAATGTTTTTTTGTATACAATCAGCTGTGTGTGTATTTGTTTTATATATTTTTAAGTCGTCAGGAAACGCTCCGCGCGCAGCCGTTGCCGTGAAACGAACGCCACCTTCCTGCCAACGGCATCCCTGGCGGCCTCCTGATTGGTCCGCCTGGCTCAAATTCCAGCCAATGGGAACGGGGCGCAGCACATTCGGATCCGCAGCTGAAGCACTTTTTGTTTGAGCTCTCGCCTGCAAAGCAACGCGGCGGACTTTGGACTATTCACAACAGATAAATGCACTATTTCCTCTTTACGGAACCGAAACGAACCGACAGCAATTACTAGACACGGTAAGAAGAATTAAAAAAAAAAAATATGTATAATAATTTCATCTCGATATTGTACAAGAAATCCGTTCATGTGCGAAAACACACACACACACACACGCAAACGTCACTTAAAAAAAAGAAGAAAAAAAAACATCTTTATATTTAAAGCTATGTAAAACTGCAACACGACACCCATTTCTTTTATCCTTTTATTTTTTAATACCGGCCCGCCTTTTTTTCCCCTTCTTTTTAAATGTATTTAGCAGATCAAAGAGGAGCCGCTGCAGAGTTTGTGTGTGTGGGAGAATAAAGGAGAGCAGCCATGCCTCTAACGAGGGGGAAGAAACCCGCTTTCACTGCGGGGAACAAGATCCCCAAACTCAATGCCACGAGCGAGAACCAGGTAACGCAGCTATATTCATAATACTTATGAATGTTTGTTCAAATAAGCAGCTTCCATGCAAGAGGACGGGCTGTAAACAAAGCAGACGTTGCAGCATCTGTTCCTCCAAGTTGCATGACCTTTTTAAAAATAAATCAAAAAAATTACTATATTGCTAAAAAAAATGCATGCAACTTTTGATTTATTTATTTTTTGCATTCTGCATGCATGTGATTTCATTGTCATTGTTATAATACCGTGTGTTTTAAGCTTCCTGGTGTTGTGTGTGTTTTGCAGGAGGAAGGCCCCCAGGTGAAGCGGTCCTCCTCTCCTCCCCACGGGGCCCCGAAGAAGAGGACCGCGTTCATCGACATCACTAATGTAAGCTCGTCCGACGGGTTGGTGGGTTTCGGATTCGGGGGTCACGGCACGCACGAGTGGAGGTGGTTTGAGGGAACGAGAGGAGGTGGTTTGAGGGAACAAGAGGAGGTGGTTTGAGGGAACGAGAGGAGGTGGTTTGAGGGAACGAGTGGAGGTGGTTTGAGGGAACGAGAGGAGGTGGTTTGAGGGAACGAGAGGAGGTGGTTTGAGGGAACGAGTGGAGGTGGTTTGAGGGAACGAGAGGAGGTGGTTTGAGGGAACAAGAGGAGGTGGTTTGAGGGAACCAGTGGAGGTGGTTTGAGGGAACAAGAGGAGGTGGTTTGAGGGAACAAGAGGAGGTGGTTTGAGGGAACGAGAGGAGGTGGTTTGAGGGAACAAGAGGAGGTGGTTTGAGGGAACGAGAGGAGGTGGTTTGAGGGAACGAGAGGAGGTGGTTTGAGGGAACAAGAGGAGGTGGTTTGAGGGAACAAGAGGAGGTGGTTTATGGGAACGAGTGGAGGTTGTTTGAGGGAACAAGAGGAAGTGGTTTGAGGGAACGAGAGGAGGTGGTTTGAGGGAACAAGAGGAGGTGGTTTGAGGGAACAAGAGGAGGTGGTTTGAGGGAACAAGAGGAGGTGATTTGAGGGAACAAGAGGAGGTGGTTTGAGGGAACAAGAGGAGGTGGTTTGAGGGAACGAGAGGAGGTGGTTTGAGGGAACAAGAGGAGGTGGTTTGAGGGAACAAGAGGAGGTGGTTTATGGGAACGAGTGGAGGTTGTTTGAGGGAACAAGAGGAAGTGGTTTGAGGGAACGAGAGGAGGTGGTTTGAGGGAACAAGAGGAGGTGGTTTGAGGGAACAAGAGGAGGTGGTTTGAGGGAACAAGAGGAGGTGATTTGAGGGAACAAGAGGAGGTGGTTTGAGGGAACAAGAGGAGGTGGTTTGAGGGAACGAGAGGAGGTGGTTTGAGGGAACCAACATAGTTGCCAATGGCCACCTTGCAGCCCTTTTCTCAGGATCCCTGTTGATGCACATGGTTTGATTTCTATAAGTTTCCAAACGGCAGCACACGGAAAATACATACATTCGGTTAGGCCCCCCGCATGTCCTTAATATATTAAAACGTCTTTGTGACGGAGAGCAACAGAGCAGTCTGGAAAAAGCCAACCTTTTTTAAAAAGAAAAATTTAATAACCACCCAAAATATCTCTTCTATAATATTGTATTTTACTTGATGTATAAATGCAATGTGCATCCCGACTACCTTGAGCTGTGGGTCACATACGTTGCACCTTTTTATTTAAAAATAGAAAATAAAAGCTTGTTTACACGAGTCTTCCAGAAAGTTGTTTGCCGCCTCCTCACGTTGACTGTCGCTCCAACAGGCTCACAAGGTCCACATCAGCCTTCCGGGGAAGAAGAAGAAGAAGGAAGCGGCCGCGAAGAAGCAGGTGAAGAAGACGAGCGCCGCCGCCTCGTTGTCCGCGAAGAACCACGCCAACCTGACCAAGTAAAGCGGCCGCGCCTTCACCTCCTTTCCTCTTCGTCTCCTTCGTGTTCTTTCTTTTCATTTGCGACGTCTCTTCGTCTGCAGGTCTTCGTCGGAGAGCTCGGAGGACACGCCGGCTGAGAGAGAGGAGGAGGAGGAGGAGGAGGAAGAAGAGGAGGCGCAGACGGAGGCGGCAGCTCCAGTAGAAGAGCTGGTGGCTGCCGCGCCGCCTGCTGCCGGCGAAGTGCCGGCACACCTTCAGAAACAACAAGTGAGGGGAGATTCAAGGAAGCTTCTGTTCTGGGGAAAGTTGTTGTTGCCTTTTTAAAAAAAAAAAAAAAGAATTCTTAATTATTATTTTGTACTCTTATCTGTAGATCCCAGCGGAGTTTGACATCGACTCTGAGAACTCTGAGGACTGTTACATGTGTCCAGAGTACGCAAAGGACATCTTTGACTACCTCAAACGGAGAGAGGTGAGCCCGACCAAAACACTGTTGTGTGTGTGTGTGTTTTTGAAAAGGCTATTTTTAAATGCAAAAGGTCGTCTTTTCTGTATTTTCATCTGGCTTCTCTTCCGTTCCCGCCGTCTGCAGGAGAAGTTCGTCCTCCACGACTACATGTCCGATCAGACCAGCCTGAACCCGGAGATGAGGGCCATCCTGATCGACTGGCTGGTGGAAGTGCAGGTGGGTCCCCCTGCTGGCCGCTTTGGGAACTTGTGGAGACGAGAGCTCACGTTTCACACGCGGATCAATTCCAGTTTAAGCATCTTGGTGTTTTTTTGCTTCTTCTCTGCCGAACCGTGAGATTTATGATCCAGAACTTAAAGTAAAACCAGCGCTGATTTAAATCTTTTATTCCCCTGTGTTCAGGAGAACTTTGAGCTGTACCACGAGACCCTGTACCTGGCCGTGAAGATGGCCGACCACTACCTCGCCAAGACGCCTGTCCACAGGGAGCTGCTGCAGCTCGTGGGCTCCACCACGATGCTCATCGCCTCCAAGTTTGAGGTAAAGACGCCCGGCTCGCGCTGCACAATCGGGAATATTCTAAAATCACCACAAACGAGACTTTATTGCAGTCTAAATATTAGAAGAAATAAATCCGGTTTTCTTTGCTTTTATTTGGGTGGTATTTTTTAATTTTTTTTTATTTACTCTGGTTAAACTCTGCATGGTTAGTGGAATTTATTTTGACAGGAAACCTGAAGATTAAGAAGCTTATTGAGCAAACACGAAATGACAATAAACCGTAAGACCTTTTTAAAAAAAAATGACCAGGAAGGAGGAAGACTATTAGTTTTTTTTTTCTCCTAACTTTATTTTGGCGGTCCCCGTAGGAGCGCAGTCCGCCGTGCGTCGACGACTTCCTGTACATTTGCGATGACGCGTACAAGCGGGAGGAGATCATCTCCATGGAGGCCAACATCCTGCAGACGCTCTCCTTCGACATCAGCATCCCCATCCCCTACCGGTTCCTCAGACGCTATGCCAAGGTGTGTGTGCGTGTGTGTGTGTTCCTTGAGCTCTTCACACACTCTTTGACCTCGTCCTGAGTGTGTTTGTCCTGCTGCCTCCGCAGTGTGTGAGCTCGGGGATGGACACGCTGACTCTGGCGCGGTTCTACTGCGAGATGAGTCTCATGGAGATGGAGCTGGTGTCGGCGAGGGGCTCGCTGCTGGCGTCCGCCTGCCTGCTGCTGGCGCTGGTCACCAAAGACCTGGGAGGATGGGTAGGTTCACTTCACTCGGTTTAAAAAAAAAAAAAAAATAGATCTTCTGTTGTGATTCTGAGACTTTTGGTTATCCGTTTACCCTCAAAGGTCGCTGGTGGGATTTGAAAAGCATGTTTTCTTTCAACAATCCTCAAAACGTCACCGTTAATCACACGTAACAATGTTACGGTCACCTTGTTGTCGTGCAGGGTTTTTGATTTTGTTTTTTAAATTTTAGTTTGACGTAAAAATAAGAATTGCTATCTTAAGTGCTTTGAAGCTGCATTCTCTCTCCTGAGCACCAGGGGGCGACTCCTCTGGTTGTATAGAAGTCTATGCTTCATGTTTTAAAGCTGCATTCTCTCTCCTGAGCACCAGGGGGCGACTCCTCTGGTTGTATAGAAGTCTATGCTTCATGCGTTAAAGCTGCATTCTCTCTACTGACCACCAGGGGGCGACTCCTTTGGTTGTATAGAAGTCTATGCTTCATGTTTTAAAGCTGCATTCTCTCTCCTGACCACCAGGGGGCGACTCCTCTGGTTGTATAGAAGTCTATGCTTCATTTGTTGAAGCTGCATTCTCTCTGCTGACCACCAGGGGGCGACTCCTCTGGTTGTATAGAAGTCTATGCTTCATGTGTTAAAGCTGCATTCTCTCTCCTGACCACCAGGGGGCGACTCCTCTGGTTGTATAGAAGTCTATGCTTCATGTGTTAAAGCTGGATTCTCTCTCCTGACCACCAGGGGGCGACTCCTCTGGTTGTATAGAAGTCTATGCTTCATGTGTTAAAGCTGCATTCCCTCTCCTGACCACCAGGGGCGACTCCTCTGGTTGTATAGAAGTCTATGCTTCATGTGTTAAAGCTGCATTCCCTCTCCTGACCACCAGGGGCGACTCCTCTGGTTGTATAGAAGTCTATGCTTCATGTGTTAAAGCTGCATTCCCTCTCCTGACCACCAGGGGGCGACTCCTCCAGGTCGTTTTAAGGGTTCTTTGTTTGTGCTTCAGGGTCCCGTCCTGCAGTTCCACTCCGGCTACCAGGCGGCAGACTTGGCGCCCGTCGTCAGGAAGCTCCACGAGGTGCTTTCAGCTCCGCCCGACGATAAGCTGAAAGCCATCAGGCACAAATACTCTCACAAGTAAGTTTAAAACATAAAACTGTAGTGAGAGAAATGCACAAGCAGCTTCACATTTTAATATTAATGGGATCGTCAATATCTTTCAGGGTGTTTTTCGAGGTCGCGTCCCTGCCGATGGTCAACAGTGACATTTTGGAGGAAGCTTTATCTCAGTGAGGCCCCCCCCCACCCCCCCTCAGACCCCCCCGTGCCAGTCCAATTTGAGTGGAAATATTTCCAATTTCTCCCTCCAAACCTGTATATAATTTGTGAATATGTTTAATATTTATACATGTGGTCTTTCCTGTCTTTTTATATACTATTGGAAATAAATCTTTAATTCCAGTTTGTGAAAAGAGCTCTTATGGGCATTTGTTTTCCAGAGGTTATGCCAGTTTATTGTGCTACGGTTGATTTTAATGGCTTTTTTTTAAATGGCATTTCAGTGCACATTTGGCATTGTTTTTTTTTTTTATAAGAGGTTACAAAGGAAAAAATTAATTAATGTGCCCTGTGTGTGTGTGTGTGTGCGTGTGTGTGTGTGAGAGAGATTTAAAAACATGTTTTAAGATGATGCTACGGTGAGATGTCAGTAAACACTTTTCATGGTGAATTATGCACCAGTCCAAACATTTCTATAGGTTTTCCTACATTGTGTGTGTGTGTGTGTGTGTGTGTGTGTGTGTGTGTGTGTGTGTGTGTGCGCGCACATACGTTGTACAGCGTTTATCATGTTATTATCACTATGCTAATTATTTGTATAAAAGACGACCGCACGATGCTATTTCTAAATTGCTGTCGTGCACGCTCTTAAAATAAAGTTCTTTTTGTTTTTTTAAAAATGTGTTTTGATAAAAATGTCTTTTAATCATTTGTGTTACACGAGTGGTTTAATTTTCTTCTGTTTTTATCTTGATGCATCCTTTTGAAACCTGCCGTGTGGTTGCGCTGGGCGGCCACTAGAGGTCAGTAACGCACCACTCTTTGTCAAATGTTCCTCCAGACTTTAAATATTTAAAATATTCAGTTCCTCTTGAAACTCCAACAGATTATAACACTGAAGACGTGAATTAACTGTCTTGTTACAGCCAAAAAAAACATTGTATTTTATTCACTGATTTAATTGTGACATTCGTTCTAGTTTTCTTCCATAAAGCGTCTTCCAAAATAAACATTTAGGTGTTTGTTTTTACTAATTTGTATTTTTGCGTCTGTAGATTTCTCTCTTAGAGAATTTGTAATACACAATATAATTTATCTTAATGTTAGTAAACATCTGGAAAGTTTCTTGGTATCTATTAGTTAAATTCTTAAAGATTTATATAGAAGTCTATATAAATGACTCTACTTCTCTTGATTTATTCCCTCAGTAAACATTGTAAACATTAGTTTTTGGTCTCAATCTCTAGTTTCAAGTCTTCTTCAATACAGCGTGATGTTCATTTAGTAAATTATGGTCATTTAGAGTCAAACAGACCATAAAGTAAGGTATGCTTTAGGGGTGGGGCTACTGTGATTGACAGGTCCTGGAGTTGTTTGTAAACTTTTACTCTTTCGCTGTGGGTTTTCAATTCATGAAACACTTTTAGTCGCCTTGGTTCGGTTGCACTTAGCTCCGCCCCCTTCTCGCGTCACTTCTGGTTGCAAAAAAAACCAACATGGCCGTCGGCCCAAAATGCAGAAAAACCTCCGTCCACGCATCCAAAAAGGTGACGTCGTGGTGACCGCGTCCACTTCTCACATGCGGTCTATGAGCTCAAATATTTAATTTAGAGTTTTATGGACTGTTTGTTTTGTTTTTACGTGTTTTAAATGTTTAAAAAATATATCTAATAAATATAAAATCTGCTCCGAGCCAGTTTAATTTATTTGATCACATCGTCGGTTTAAACGGGTTCTTTTATTCTGCTCCTAAACTTTAAGTCTCGAGTTTGTGGCCAAACTTTCATAATTTAAACCGCTAATAAATAAAAGTCTCGTGAGGCTTATTTTCCTCCTCCAAAGTCCTGAGATGACAATCGTCGTCGTAGCAGCTTCTGGTCTGAAGAGATTTGTACGGATCAATAAGTCGACCAGATGACAGCTCTGATTCTTAACACCCCCCCCCCCCCCCCCCCCCCCCCCCCCCCATACAGGGAGGTAGAGGTGAGTTTTAAAAGCACATTTTGCTCTTAAATTCTCATCTTATAGATACAAAAATGTTTTTGTCTGCAAAATCCATCTGTGAGGGATTTAAAGATTTTCATAATATTCATTTAAAAAAATAAATAAATAAAAGATGTTTTATTAACATGAATAACCTGTAGCCTTGAAAAATATAAAGTATGTTGTAAATGTATCGTAATTTCCCAAATATCATATTTCAACAGATCCAATCGTTAAATTCAAGTGGAAACGTTGAATGAATGTTTTTTATGGAAACTCCTTATTCAATGTAATAATGTACTTTAAGTGTTGAAGATTGTTTGTAGGAGAAAAAGAAGAAGACACACACACACACACACTATGGATCCCTGCCAATTCACAATTCAATTGCCCATCATCTCCTGCTGCAGCTGCACCCGGAGACTTCTGAGCCCATTCTTCCCGTTATTCACTCGATCAATTAAAGTGATTGATTGGCCGCACTGTGTGTGTGTGTGTGTGTGTGTGTGTGTGTGTGTGTGTGTGTGTCCCTAAATCTCACCCTGAGACACAGATCCCAATAACTCAGTCTGATTAAAGTGTGCCGGTGGAGATGGTGCCCATTCTGCCAGTGCAGATATATATTTATATATATGTATTTATATATAAATATATATATTGATCAGCGGTTCAGGCTTTTCACTCTGTTATTCTCACGTACAAGTCCTAAGTTCTCTCTGCTGAGGTCTTCATGTCTCCAAGTCCTCGGTTCTCTCTGCTGAGGTCTTCATGTCTCTCCAAGTCCTCGGTTCTCTCTGCTGAGGTCTTCATGTCTCTCCAAGTCCTCGGTTCTCTCTGCTGAGGTCTTCATGTCTCTCCAAGTCCTAAGTTCTCTCTGCTGAGGTCTTCATGTCTCTCCAAGTCCTCGGTTCTCTCTGCTGAGGTCTTCATGTCTCTCCAAGTCCTAAGTTCTCTCTGCTGAGGTCTTCATGTCTCTCCAAGTCCTAAATTCTCTCTGCTGAGGTCTTCATGTCTCTCCAAGTCCTCGGTTCTCTCTGCTGAGGTCTTCATGTCTCTCCAAGTCCTAAGTTCTCTCTGCTGAGGTCTTCATGTCTCCAAGTCCTCGGTTCTCTCTGCTGAGGTCTTCATGTCTCTCCAAGTCCTAAGTTCTCTCTGCTGAGGTCTTCATGTCTCTCCAAGTCCTAAGTTCTCTCTGCTGAGGTCTTCATGTCTCTCCAAGTCCTCGGTTCTCTCTGCTGAGGTCTTCATGTCTCTCCAAGTCCTAAGTTCTCTCTGCTGAGGTCTTCATGTCTCTCCAAGTCCTAAGTTCTCTCTGCTGAGGTCTTCATGTCTCTCCAAGTCCTAAGTTCTCTCTGCTGAGGTCTTCATGTCTCTCCAAGTCCTCGGTTCTCTCTGCTGAGGTCTTCATGTCTCTCCAAGTCCTAAGTTCTCTCTGCTGAGGTCTTCATGTCTCTCCAAGTCCTAAGTTCTCTCTGCTGAGGTCTTCATGTCTCTCCAAGTCCTCGGTTCTCTCTGCTGAGGTCTTCATGTCTCTCCAAGTCCTCGGTTCTCTCTGCTGAGGTCTTCATGTCTCTCCAAGTCCTAAGTTCTCTCTGCTGAGGTCTTCATGTCTCTCCAAGTCTCTCGATGGACCTCTTTGAAGCTCGCAGTAAGCTCCCGTTATTGTTCAGCAGAACCTCCGGCGGCATGAACTCCTCTTCAGCTCCACTTCCTGCTTCCTGTTGAGGAAGAAGAGACGAGCGTGTTTGTTGTGAGTGGATTTGGTTTTGAATAAAAGATTGTGACAACATCAGGGAGGTGAAGTAAATATAGAGCATCAATAAAATAAAATACTTTAAATAAATAAAGTACTTTAAATGAATGAAATAAATATCATACATCATTTAAAAAATTTAAATAAATAAAATACATCAATAAAATAAATAAAATAATTTAAATAAATAAAGTACTTTAAATGAATAAAATAAATATCAAAAACCTTTAAATAATTTAAATAAATAAAATACATCAATAAAATAAATAAAATACTTTAAATTAAATAAATTAAATAAAAATTAATTCGGGGACAGTCGTAAAGATGAGAATCTGACGACAATGACGGTGAAACATACTTTGTGTTTCAGAGGGTTTTACAGTTGTGTGTTCGGGGATCAATACAGTCGAAGGTGTTGCATTAAACTTGTTGCATCCTGACTGAGCATGAATCATAATTTCTGAAATCAATATTTTCATTTTCAATAGCCAAAGTCTGCAGTTGTGTGTGTCAGCCGCCATTAGCATTCCCCAGCTGGACGGAGAGGAAAGATGGAAGGTGGGAAAAATAGATGAGCCAAAAAAAACAATAGAGCGTCTTTGGAATTGGCGCACGTGTGTGTGTGTGTGTGTGTGTGTGCGTGTGTGTGTGTGTGGGGATTGAAGCGAGCCGCATGAATATGGATGCAGCGTCCGCGGCTGCAGAGCCAGTGAATACATCATCAGAGGCGGCTTTTTAGAAATGAAAGGAAAAAGGTCACTTTAATGCTGCCGCAAAAAAAAAGAAAATAACAATAAAAACATCTCAATTTTAAGCCGGTGATGGATGAAAACACCAAAACATGCATTTTTTTAAAATAAATGTTTTTTTTTGAGGTTGTAAATATGTTTCCAGCTTTTGTTTTCTTATATGTATGTTTAATAATTATCTATTTTTTAATTGCAATGTTTGACGTCGACATTTAATGCAATTTATTTAGTTGCTAAAATATTTGATTGAATAAGTGATTTTACTGAAAGCAACGTTAGTCGTGTGTAATATTCAATCTTTCTGGCGCTTTCCGCTCCGGCCGGAACTTTAATTATTTAAAGTGCTTCAACTTGAACTTTCTGTCGAACTCGTACATTTTTAAAAGCTCCAATAAGAGGAATAACTTTGACACATTTTGTCTGTTTAAAAAAGCCAGAAGAGGAGGAAGAGATCACATTTAATTGTCTTTTGCAGCCCGTCGGTGTGAAACTGGGATCTAACGTCTTTAAGCAAAAATAAAGCATCAGTCATAAAATGTTTTTTTTTAAATATGCTATAATATAATATAACACTTCTTTTCTTTTTACTAATTGAGACACGAAGATGCTGAATGAGAAATTGAAACGAAAGGGATGGGTGGTGGGGGGGGGGTTAAGACAGCCAGTTGCCATGGCAACGGATCGGGTCACCTGTTACTTCTTTCCATTTCTTTTTTGAGGTTGCGTCAACTGCTGGTGAGGAAGGATTAGTTTATTTCTCTGGTCGTCTTTGTGTTTTTATGAAATACGTTCTTCCTCCCCAGAAGTTAGAGATTCTCTTTCCAATCAAGTCGTCGTCTTCGCTCCTCGTCCCGAGGACGTCCCGTCGCCTCTCGCCTCCAAAACCTCTGAAAGGTTATTTCAGCTCTGCAGCCGGAACAAATCCCTCTGCTGTCATTCCCCTTTTTTATTTATTTATCTATTTGTTTCTGTTGGATATTGCATCATTTCATCACCTCACTTTGTATGAAGTTTGTTCTCCAAACTGTTGTCGTTGTTGTTGTCATTTGACCTTTTCTGCTATATAATGACGCTATATAATGACGCTATATAATGACGCTATATAATGACGCTATGTAATTGTGCTATATAATGGCGCTATATAATGGCGCTATATAATGGCGCTATATAATGGCGCTATATAATGGCGCTATATAATGACGCTATATACTGGCGCTATATAATTGTGCTATATAATTGTGCTATATAATGGCGCTATATACTGGCGCTATATAATGGCGCTATATAATGGCGCTATGTAATGGTGCTATATAATGGCGCTATATACTGGCGCTATATAATGGCGCTATATAATGGCGCTATATACTGGCGCTATATACTGGTGCTATATAATGGCGCTATATACTGGCGCTATATAATGGCGCTATATAATGGCGCTATATACTGGCGCTATATAATGGCGCTATATAATGGCGCTATATAATGGCGCTATATACTGGCGCTATATAATGGCGCTATATACTGGCGCTATATAATGGCGCTATATAATGGCGCTATATACTGGCGCTATATACTGGCGCTATATAATGGCGCTATATAATGGCGCTATATACTGGCGCTATATACTGGCGCTATATAATGGCGCTATATACTGGCGCTATATTTTTGGGTGTAAATGTATTTGTAAAAAGATAAAAAGTGTGATTTAAAAAGGTTTTTCACATGATATTCTGACTATACACACGACACACTTTCTTTTCTTTCTTCTGACTTTTCCCACGTGAGTTGGTCTCAAAACTATAAGCACCTATAAGTAAGTCATTTTCATCCATTGTTTCCCTTTTGAATATGCTCCTGTGCATCCAAAATGAAGCCGAGGCTGAGATTTGACACACATCTCCGTGTCAAAAGGTCGCGACCTCCTGCACACTGAGACAGTCCCGTCACTCGGTGTTTGTGGTCATCCTCGTGGAAGAAAGAGCGACGATCAGTGTATATTAGCCCAAACACACACACACGCACACGCACACACACACACACAAACACACACACACACACTCCCAAGTCGGCTTTGTCTAATGAGCCGCAGACAAACAGAAACTCGGTGTAATTAGATGTTTAAAGAACTGCGAGGAAACCAACGCAAAGCCGACAAGAGCCAACGCTTCTGAGGGCACTCAAACTAATGAATATGGCAGGGCTGTGTGTGCGTGTATATATATATATATATATATTTGTTTACATATATATGTGTGTGTATAAATATATATATATACACACACACATATATATATAAATATTATATATGTATATATATGTGTGTGTATGTGTATATATATATACAGTATATATATAATATATATTTGTTTATATATATATATGTGTGTGTACATATATATATACAGTATATATATATATATTTGTTTATATATATATATGTGTGTGTATAAATATATATATATATACATACACACACATACATATAATATTTATATATATGTGTGTGTACATATATATATACAGTATATATAATATATATTTGTTTATATATATGTGTGTGTATAAATATATATATATATATATACATACACACCCACATATATATAAATATTATATATATATATATATGTGTGTGTATGTGTATATAAATATTATATATACACACATACATATAAATATTATATATATATACACACATATATATTATATATTTATACACACATATATATATAAATATTATATACATATATATATATATATATATATATATATATATATATATATATATATATATACATACATACACACACAGAGGTTGCTGCCTTGTATGAGCTCATGCTCTCAAATCATCTCCATGTTGGTGTCAACATGTCGGATAGCAGTTAGATAATTGGGCGATAGTCCGACAGTTTCAGAGAGTAATTGTTAAGTATGATCAACTTTTACTCAGCTCTGATCTCTCATTCTATAATTAATGACAAGATATATATATATAATTGTATATATATGTATATGGATCATTATATATATTACCAACACATAACAATGTCATTTCCCTTTCATGGTGGGGGAAATTAACCTTCAACCTAAAGAGCATGAAATTAATATGAACAATAAGCTCTCTGAACATAATGAAGACACTCCTTTTGTTTTGGGACCCGTCCACTACACATGTCCTCTCTACCTGCCTCGATGTTCACCTGCCACCACCTGGAGGATATTCACACTCGTCGTGACCCGAGGAAGAGACGTCTCCATTTCCCCCGATAGGAAGCCTCCACCTGGAAGGATGAAAGCAGAGAAAGGCTCGCAGGAAGAGACCAAATTGGCAGTTTTTAAGAAGAGCTAAATGTGTTCGGGGGAAGAAGAACCTTTCCTGCAGAGGAACAGGGTGATTTCCTGCCGTCTGGTCTTTAGAAGAAGAAGAAGAAGAAGATTACAGGATGAAGGCGAGGGATGAATGAAGAGAAAAAGAAGACTAAATCCCTCATCCAGAATTTAATTCCCCACTTAAAGTGATATTTATATCGATACATTCACGCAGGCAGCAGCCGGTAACCGTGAGACGAAGAGAAATCTGCCGTTAAGAAGGAATTTAAAAGTTAAAAAGAGTATCGGAATATTTAATGCATGTTCAAACTGTTTCCTATGATTCATATTTATGAATGTTTACTATTTTAAAAATAATTAAATAACAAAAACAATAACAGACATCCTTATTATGTCTTTGCAAAGTATTTCAAAAACGTCTTACCTCACAATAGAATTGAACTGAAGAAGAGATCAAGGAAATAAAGTAAAATATTAAAACTTTAAACCACAGGATGTTTTTGAGATAGATAATTAAACCTGAAGACAAATTCATTAAAATCTGAATTAAAATGTCCGTTTTCCTTACAGGAAGATAATTAAGCTTTTAAAGCCTCGTCCTCTGTCTATGCACAAAACTACTCTTATGATTATTATAATGAGCCCCAGATGGGGTCACATTATATCCACTATTACTGCCACTTATCCACATTTAACAGATCAGATTGGGATGAAACATCCACACGAGCCAATTTCTTTTGATTCGCTTAAATCGTCCCTCCGGCGGTCTAATCTCAAATGAAATGGATCTTCCAGCATCACGCGACAAATTACGCAGAAATATTGAATTAAACAAATTTTTCTTCATGCCGCATTGAAACCGACCTTCCGGATCGGCTTTGGTCAGAGACAATTTAGGATCCTTCCAGCGGCCATGTTTGAAGATCTGAATGTCATTCCTACAGTTGGTTTGTCAACATGATGAACACCAGGGCCAAGTCTTCCTTTATGGGACTACTTATTCCAAAAAGAAAAATGCTGAAGAAGACTTTAGAAAACTAGCTGACTCTATACTTTCTAATCAATCAAACACATCAATCAGCAGAGTCCACTCAGAGAGTTCCACTGGTTGAAATGCCCGATGCATACAAATATCCATAGCTGATTAATGAACCTGTCAATCACACATCAAAGGCTATGAGCGGTGTTGAGAGCTGCAGTGAATCTGGAACAGGAAAGATCGAAAAGGGGTCACGACGCCCCGATTGATATCTACCGACGGTCCGGCTCTCGGACGATCAAATGGATTTCTGGCAAGACTGACATTTCGATCATCTGTCTTGCAGTTAGAGCAGTTCCATCCATCCATCCATCATCTCCCACTTCGCGACATATATTATGTACTTAAAGAGGAATTCGTCAACCTTGTTTTTTACATGTTTTTCAAGTCCTTTTCCAAAGTCCTTTTATATTTTAATCATTATACACTTATAATAACAATATGAGTCTGTCTGTAACATACTTCATGTAGTTGTCTTGTGCAGGCTATGTGAGGACTAATACATTATTAGCATCAATGAATTGTAAAAACACCATCAGATTGCATTGAAGTCTATGATAAAATGACCCCATTTCTCATTCTCTAAACATTTATTCGGCATCGACACGCCGCTCCTCCGCCGTCCAAATACGGTAACTTTCGTTCATCAGTTGCGGAAAAAAACCCCACAACAACATGGCAACGGCAGGAATCCAAGATGGCGGCGACGAAATCGCCAAACTGGAGGATTCAAAACGTCAGTCCACAAACCAACGGGTGACGTCACAATGACTCCGCCCACTTCTCATATTTAGTTTATAACTCTCGTGAGAGGCAAAAAACATTTGTTGACCCCCCCATTAGTCACTTAAACACAAACAGGCTGAAAAAATACCAATGCTACTTTAAAATGATTATTACGCAACAAGCGTGCTTGTTTTAAACCAAATGGCCATCTTTTCCTCAATCCGACCAAGTAGTCAAAAACCTAAAGTTCTTCTCTATGAATCTCAAACTCTTTTAATGTGGCCCATTTCATTCTGGATGTCCAATTCATATACAGTAGATGTCGAGACGTGCGTTTAGAAATATATTCTATACTGCTACTACCAGTAATCATATCGCCACTTTACCATTTAAAGTGAGGTTGTGTAATAGGTTCAATAGAAGCTCACTAACAATGGCCGCGTCTGAACTTCACCATGAGTCACTGTACATGAACAGTGAGTCAGCACTCACACAGAGCCGCAACAAGCTTTTTAAAATGTCTTAACTAGTATTTAAACCTGTTTTGGCTTCGTATTGAGAGCTATTTCTTCTCTGGTTTGATTGAATCCATCGTGTGTTAGTTCACTCATGTTTTTTTTAATATTGACAGCTGTATTATTCAGTTGTATTTCAGTCCTTGTTATGGCCCAATCTTCCCTGGTGTTTTATCCATTGTTTGCTGGTTTTTAAGCCTGGTATTGTCTGTACTCCTGTTTAATCCAATAGTCACTGTCGCCTTAGCCAGTTAGGGCAGTTTGGTCCAATACTCACTGGTGTTTTGTCCCAGTGTAGTCTGATACTAACTGGTGTTTTGTCCCAGTGTAGTCTGATACTAACTGGTGTTTTGTCCCAGTGTAGTCTGATACTAACTGGTGTTTTGTCCCAGTGTAGTCTGATACTAACTTGTGTTTTGTCCCAGTGTAGTCTGATACTAACTGGTGTTTTGTCCCAGTGTAGTTTGATACTAACTGGTGTTTTGTCCCAGTGTAGTCTGATACTAACTGGTGTTTTGTCCCAGTGTAGTCTGATACTAACTGGTGTTTTGTCCCAGTGTAGTTTGATACTTACTGGTGTTTTGTCCCAGTGTAGTCTGATACTAACTGGTGTTTTGTCCCAGTGTAGTTTGATACTTACTGGTGTTTTGTCCCATTGTAGTCTGATACTAACTGGTGTTTTGTCCCAGTGTAGTCTGATACTAACTGGTGTTTTGTCCCAGTGTAGTTTGATACTTACTGGTGTTTTGTCCCAGTGTAGTCTGATACTAACTGGTGTTTTGTCCCAGTGTAGTTTGATACTAACTGGTGTTTTGTCCCAGTGTAGTCTGATACTTACTGGTGTTTTGTCCCATTGTAGTCTGATACTAACTGGTGTTTTGTCCCAGTGTAGTCTGATACTAACTGGTGTTTTGTCCCAGTGTAGTCTGATACTTACTGGTGTTTTGTCCCAGTGTAGTCTGATACTTACTGGTGTTTTGTCCCAGTGTAGTCTGATACTTACTGGTGTTTTGTCCCAGTGTAGTCTGATACTTACTGGTGTTTTGTCCCAGTGTAGTCTGATACTAACTGGTGTTTTGTCCCAGTGTAGTCTGATACTAACTGGTGTTTTGTCCCAGTGTAGTTTGATACTTACTGGTGTTTTGTCCCAGTGTAGTCTGATACTAACTGGTGTTTTGTCCCAGTGTAGTCTGATACTTACTGGTGTTTTGTCCCAGTGTAGTCTGATACTAACTGGTGTTTTGTCCCAGTGTAGTCTGATACTTACTGGTGTTTTGTCCCAGTGTAGTCTGATACTTACTGGTGTTTTGTCCCAGTGTAGTTTGATACTAACTGGTGTTTTGTCCCAGTGTAGTTTGATACTAACTGGTGTTTTCTTAAAGTATTGACTGATGTTTAGCTTTATTGGGTCTGTTTTTTAATCTTGTCTAAAGCCAATGTTTGCTGATGTTTTAGTCTGGATTTGGGGCGTTTCAGCCTTTGCGTGCACTAATTTGCTTAATTTTGCTTGTGAGCACTTTTTAAATATGCAAGACTCTGAAGTAACGGCATTCACTGCTGCAATGATTTTCTGCCACTCTACATTTAGTTTTTACCATTATAATATATTAATATACTGCACATGTGAATATAGAATGGACAGTATGTCATTATTGAAGAACATTTTCATTTAAAGTAGACGTGTGAAAAAAGGTTTCTTACGGTGACGGTACAAAACTCTGCTTTTGTCTGACTAACATTCTCTATTATCGATTTCTTCTCTTGTTTGAAACAATTATGCCTGCTGTTTACCGGCTCTGCAATAATGACCACATTTCAAGGTGTTTCTTTGTTAAATGCCACTGAAGAGCCACAGCGTTCGCTATTTTAATTTGCTTTTCTTGTCTGAATGTCTTTACAGGGTCACTGGGTTTTCTTTTCCTCTCAAGGCTCCGATCTTTACACCAATGGCATGAAAAGAAAAACCTTCAATAAGCTTTTTCTAACACGGAGAAAGATTGCAGGGATGTATTCTTTTTTTTTTGGACTCATTTTCTTTTTGTTTGAGCCTCATCTTTCTCTTTGATTAGTCAAAGATGGACCAAATGTTGTCATGTAAAGTACACGTAACAAAAGAGATGCAATTTATTAATTTTGCATTAAAAGGGACACTCTTTCAATAATGTTTCTCTACTAGGCCTCTGGACTGGCTGGTAAAAAATAACATTCAAGACAAAAGGAAACTAAGTTCATCTACATCTGGGAAAGAAATCAACTTTATTCGTTATATATTTGTCGATGTTTCTCGCTCCTGAGTGGATTTCTAATCTTTGCATTTTTATTTCTGTGAGGAAAAAGTCCACAAAACACAATTCACACCACTGAGACTAAAATAATAATCCACCATCACAGCTGCAGAATAACAATGAGGCGGTTGCTTCGTGTTGCTTTGTAGTTCGTTGTCCGATCAGCCACCCGGAACATATTGGAGTGCAGGTTCGCCAAATGATCCGCTATGGCTGCACACAAGAAATCTGATTTATCATCCTTTTTAAATAAATGTTATTTTAAAGCTGCAGTAGTCAATATTTTATATTTAAACATGGATTAAATGACACATTAGCTAAAAAAAAATTACAAAAACCAAACTGTTCATTTCATGTTTTTTTAATCTTTTTTTTTTAATTATAAAGCGTGCATTAAAAACATTTATTTCCAAGACCATACAACATGTTAAAAATGTTTGTCTAAAACCGGACTTCAATTCAAGCATCTTCAAGTTTTACTGATTGGTGTGCATTGTCACTGCAAAATAAATAAATAAAAGAAATTATTCACTTTTTAAAAGCATGAAAGTCACTCAACACCTCCCTAAAAAGGTTGTCTTAGCTGGCTTCCTTTTTATTGTAATTTGTTGAAAAGCCTATGACTCCTGGAGGCACACGGATGTAGACTCCAGGAGTCATAGGCCTGGCGCACCTGTCGCCAAAACTCACAATTCCACTTTGGATCCACGTAAAACCGTTTTTTGTCACCAGCGGTGCCCCTGAGTCTCCCTGTGGAAAGAAATTGACAGTTAACAAATGGGACGAACCATAAAAACTAAAATATGCTTGTGCTAACAAAACTGTATACATTCTAGAAGAATAATCCTAGACATAATCCAACATTTTTGGTTTGGGTAGAAAATGACTAATAAATTAACATTTGCAGATTTCTGGGATATGAATTAAGATTTTAACATTATTTGGGACCCAATCTTCTGGATGTATAATTTGCCCCGCTACTGAAATTGGAAGACATATTACATGTTTCCAGGGACGCTATTCTGCAATTTACCCTGCTCTCTATCATCTCCCAGTAACATAATTTTCTCAAGAAGGCATTACATAATAACAAAAAGTAGTAGTCACCTGACACTCATCCTTCCCTCCCTCTCTGAACCCAGCACAGATGACGTTATCTGTGATGAAAGGATAGGTGCATTTACACTCATTGTTTCCAACGATTGGTACGTTCACTTCCTGCAGGATGTCGGCTCCAGAAGATGAATCTGTTCAGAGGGATTTCAAAAGTAATGATTCACAAAAGACACAATTATTACATTATTATTATTTAGTGATAAAGGAATAAGGTCTGTGAGCTTACCAGCTTGAGTATTACCAAAACCAGTGACCCAGCTGCTGACATCCGTTGTTTTGATTTATTATTTGCATACTGCACACACATGAGCCTGTCGGTATCATAGTTATAGATGTATAAGTTATCGATTCTAAATTAGTTTGAACTTGTAGACGGTGAGAAAGTGTGTGAAACGAGTCCATTTCTTTAGTCTCTCAGACCAACGCGTGACAGTTGGCAGTTCGGATTCTCAACAACAACATAATTTCCCATCAAAACCAGAAACACAAGAAAAACCTATTAGGCTAGAACATTCCTGGTGGTTAAGCTTATGACAAAGCCTTTTAAAATGTGTTTTTTTAATCCTGCTTGCAATGTGTCACAGGTGGCCGATGTCACCTATTTACTGGATTACATATCGTGTCTCTTTACCTTCTAAATAAACACATATCTTCAGAGAAATAATTCAAACACAGCAAGTAAACACTTTGTATGTGTCTGGCACTCAATAATGCAATATGACACAGAAACAGTCAATGAAATCAAATTTTATTTTGCATTAAGTAATAGCTTGCAACGTATTTCTCATGTATCACACAGACATATAACACCAGGTAAAACCCTTGAGATGTTCATGCAGATGAAGAGTATAAGGTCAACGTTATGTGTGGCATAACACATACTGACACAGTTAAATCAATTTAGTTGGTTGACTAAACGACACAAATACATGTGATGGATGTTTTACTAGCCTGTTAAATTACAAAAACACTCTTTAACTAGAAGGCACGTCCAAATGTGCAGCTAATTAAAAAGAAGAATTGAGATTATGACAGAAATGCATGAAGATTAATCTCTTTTTACATTTATTTGCGTTTTGAAACCTTTGAAACTGACATTTTCACGTTATGGTTCTCCAACCAGCACAAAGAGGGAAATAACTAGAAGACAGAGTGGGGTGAAGTGGGAGGAACGGATAAGCTGTTCACCGCTGTCAAATATACTGTCAATAGTTACCTGCTTGACAGTGGGAGTCATGGTGGTAGTGGCCCAGGGGGTCATGGTGGTTTTGGTGGTAATGGCCCAGGGGGTCATGGTGGTTTTGGTGGTATTAGTAGAACAAGTGCTATTTAGGTCGCTGTCCACTCCTGAGGATCTGTAGGTAACAAAGCCTGGTTCATTGCTGCCAGTGATGTTGGTGATCCAGTCCTGGTACTGGGACACACGGGTGTAGCCTCCAGGAGTCATAGGCCTGGCGCAGCCCTCGCCAAAACTCACAACTCCACTTTGGATCCACGTAAAACCGTTTTTTTGTCACCAGTGGTCCCCCTGAGTCTCCCTGTGGAAAGAAATGGACGGTTGTTATAATAGGTGAGTGTATCTGCTAGTCTAGGAAGCACCAACCTTTCCGAAGCACGAACTCTTTAATGCTGTTTGGAACTGTCAATCAATGAATAGCTCTATGACGTATTTAGCATACCTTAGCACAAAGACCGGAAGCAAGGGTAAACAAATACATATCTGTTCTATTTTGTTGTTAGGTTACTGCCAGAAATTGTAGTTAATGTTAAAGAAGAACAAAAAACAACTGGAACAACCCATGAATACTAAGGGAAGCTAATGCTAACATAACTGGATGAAACTAACAACAATCCGAATACTCAGGTGTGACTGAATTTAATACACATTTACGTTTTGGGTAGACAAAGACAAACTAGTAGACGTATGTGTGATATGCAGCTCATTTATGTAAATTTGCAGATTTCTGGGATATTAATTAAGATTTTAACATTATTTGGTATCCATTTGTATGGATATAAAATCTTCCCATGTGACTGAAATTGGAAGTACACATTTCACAGGACGTTGAACTGCAGTTTACTCTGCTTTCTTTCGTCTCCCAGTAAAGTTATTTGCTCAAGAAGGCATGAAATAAAAAAATAAAAATAGTGGTCACCTGACACGAATCCTTCCCTCCCTCTCTCAACCCAGCACAGATCATGTTATCTGTGATTTCAGAATAGGCGCATTTGCACTCATTGTTTCCAACGATTGGTAGATTCACTTCCTGAAGGACGTCGGCTCCGGAAATTGAATCTATTCAGATACATCAAAAGGTGAGATTCAAATTGTTGTGTAGAAAAAGACAATACCCATCAGTATGCATTTCTTTGTAATATAAGTATACCGTCTGTGAGCTTACCAGTTTGAGTATTACCAAAACCAGTGACCCAGCTGCTGACCCCGGAGTGGAACGTGCTCCCTGCCGAGGCCAAGCAGACCGGTTGTATGTAGTCTGTAAAATCCACCGGGGCCAACAGCTTCAGGAGACAGATGTCGTTCTCATTGGTTTGGGAGTCGTAGGAAGGATGGCAAATGATATCTTTCAGTTTCCGAGACACTAGGTTAACATTTGGACCCGACTGGGTGAGGCGGCCCAGATAAGTCGTTATGTTAAAGAGTTCATTTCTAGAAGACAAAGAAGTAAAAGAAAACATTTTAGTATGTTTTTTGCCGTCAGCATCCAGACTACCATCTCAGTTTTACAAATTAGGGAGTATTTGAACTGCATGAGCAGGATTTTTTCTTTCATGATGATTGTAAAAAATGTTGTTAGTTGATACCAAGTTAAAACAAACTACAGTATTTACATCACATATAAATCATGCTGACCCTGATTAATAAACTAGGTATAAGTGAGTAAATGTTTAACATGATTCTAGACTCATTCTGTGATTGTCTCTATTCATAAAAAGCTAATAAACCATTAACAGTTATTCCTCACCCTGGTACGCAGTGAGCAGCGGTCAGCACCCACTGATCGTTAATTAGGGACCCTCCACAGAAGGGACCGCCAGCTTTGTTTAAACTGACAAACCAGGGCCAACTTCCTGGAGACGCATTTTGACCTCCCACAATTCTGGGGTTTTTCGGAGCCTGGCCACATACTGACAGAGAAAGGAGAACGAAAGAGAGTTAAACACGTAGTGTTGTGCAACAAGTCGGCTAAATAGCTGACAAATGGTGAAAGTTGAAGAACTAGTAATGTTGCTTTTGGATGTTTACCTGGCTGCTGTGAATGACATCCTGAAATGTAAAACACAGAGAGGAAGAAATTAAGCAAACCTCTTCAGGGTGAAGCAGATGAAGATTAGCATTCCCGAACACAAACCAAAAAATAACCATTTCAAATCTGTTTTGGAGAAATCTGACCCAACAGCCGATTTGTTAAAACACAAAGAAAATTGCCGCAAATACCATGATTTTGATGTATGACATTCCCCTACTCTCTTTCCCAACATGTATTGTCTATATCTACACTATACATAAATAACATGAAGTAAACTAATTGAAACGGACCAGTTAATCCTGCCATACTTTGCCAAGTAACTCCAGTGATCAATGAACACTCACTTCATCAGGAATCTCTGGGATGTAATTTGCTAAACAACATATAGTTTAACAATTTGTTTCTTTGCTCTGGCATTGTCAGGACTTACATTTCTTTATAGTGCTGGCCTCCGGGTTTATTGACCCACGAGGTTGGCTGGTAGAAGATGGTGGGAAAAACCTGAACTCGACCACGTTACCAACTTTTGTTAATTGCTCTCTTTAAATAATCATAGTTTAAAATGGAGAAACAGAAAAGACAGGAAGGGTTTTCCAAATGAAGCACACCTGATTACAACCTCTCTACCGCCACTTTAGTGACTTGAATTGATTAGCTTGTACACAAACTCAAGCTTTTTGATTACATTCTAAAATCATTAATTTGGCTTGTTTTAGTAGATTAAATATTTGCTTTGTAATTTGAAAGACCAAATGAAAGATCAGCTTAAGAGTTCTGTTATTGTGACCCGGTAAAGGAGACCCTCTTCAATCTCATACTGAAAACTGTGAAGAAGCTATTTGATGGAGACAAGACGCTTATCACATTGAAGAACGTTACTGAACTGCAGGCTGACTTATTGGTGTCATGTTTTCATATTCGAATGGTTTCAAGAGTAACCAGATGGACATATGTTACTAAATATACAGTCTTTAAAGTCTCTCACATCAACTTAGGTTAAGAAGCCTGATAGTCTTGTACTCCTTCAACCCTTTATCAACCAAAAAATGAGTAATATTGTAAAGGAACGTTTCTTACCCACGGAGAAGAGGATGATCATCACCACAGCTGGACCACAAAGAAACTGGTAGAGACCCATTTTCACTGTGCCTCCTTCACTTTGTCCACACCGTTAAATACCATATTCAGAAAATGCAGCTCCGCCCACATCTTTACAATGAACCATCATCATAAGTTGTCACCCCTCACCAAACTTCCCACACAACAGAATTCCTGCTTTGAGAAACTCTGCTTGAGGCCATGAGAAAAGAGCATCAAGTCAAACGTGTTTGTCTTGACCCTTGTCTTTGTCTGCAGCTTGCACTTTGCTGCACACTAAATACAAGCGACTATTTACGAGAGAATACATTCCTTCTACATTGGATAAATATTTGTTTAATTAATGAAAGAAGCTAACAGCTTTACACATCTACATTTTCACGGCTGAGTCACGTTTTTCAGCGGTGGAAGAAGTTCTCAGATCTTAAAGCCTACTTAGTTAAAAGTAGCTATTGCATAGTAAAGAAATACTCTTGAAAAATGTACAGTGCAAAAGTATTGGCATCAAAATATACTTAGAACCACTCATTAACACCATTTCAGAATAATATATTGTAAAGCAGGGAATAATGACCTGGTATCTGGTGCCCAGAGTCAGGACTCCAGAATATGTGAGACAGGCCTCAACTCTGACAATGTTTAAATCCAGGCTGAAAACGGTTCTATTTGACAACTGAAAGTATTTTATATGCACTCTTCGCTTTTAATATAATTAATATATTATTATTTTTATGTTTTTATGGAATGATTTTATTTGCCTTTTTGTAATTTGATGTAGCTGTAAAGCACTTTGAATTGCCTTGTGTATGAATTGTGCTCTATAAATAAACTTGCCTTGCCTTGATGGGTACCAAAACGCATGTTCAGACATCAAAATTGGGAGTGGGAAGGTAGAAATGGTTTCCAAACACTTGAATTCGATGGTGTGGCAGCTAATGCCGTAAGACGTTGCAATATATATACAGCAACATTACCAGTAGTAAGATGTGTTATTGAGGTTATTGAGGTGTCATTTCTGTATTTTTGATGGACTTGAGAGCAGCTATTGCTTCATAGACAAAGGTCACTTGGTTACCATGGTAATTGGGGCACCAGGGTGAAGGGCAGAGGAGATCTTAAGAGTGGGAGTGGATATTTTACAAAACCGTTTGTTAAACCCTGGCTTCTGCAGAATTAGATGAATTACTTTAGCCATGTGTAAATTGGGATTTAATGATTTACTATAACTTCACACTGGTTATTAAAGAATATCTATGTGTAGATTATTGTTTAATAATTTACTATATTATTGAAGGATATCTCTGTAGATTATTTGATGATATACTGTATTATTAAAGAATATATTGGGGTTGGGAAACTTAGGAGGAAGAGAACTCTTTGTGAGATATGTGAACTTTGAACACAACAGTTTGGTGACCCCAACGTGATTTTTGGGTGTTTTGGACCGAGGGAAAAGCGATTCGGACATCTAGAAGGATCTCTCCCTGCCACTCACATGAGGCCAACTAAAAGGGTTTAGCAAGAAACCGGTTGTTAAAACCAAATTCTGTATAGTTAATTATAGAGAACATTAGGTGTGAGTGGAGTGGAGGTGATCTCAAAAGGTAAATAAATTGTTAGAGTAAAAACTAAATGCATAAATCCTGAAATGGCGGTCGATGATCAGAGTATAACTGTTGCATGCTGTGCGAGTGAAGTCCTTGAAGAGAGGCACAGAGTGTTTAGAGTTTATACCGGTTATACGGACAGGGCCGTCGTGCCACTGGTTTTGCTGAGAGCAGGTGGAAAATATTTCTTGGATTAATCTGTGTGGGGAAGACTTACGTTTTGAGGACGACTGTCTGACTTATAGTCTCCTTAGAAACTGCATGGAGAACAAGATAAAAATCACAATCAGAAGGAGCTGAGCGAGCTGGTGCTAAGGTGCTAATTGAAGCAGAGAGTAGACAACAGCGACATCGCTGAGAAAAAACAATGAATATATATTTGAAACAAGAGCCCGCGGTGAAAACACCGTAAACAGGAAGAGGGAAATCAAAGAGTACATGAGGGCAAGAGCAGCATGCCAGGAAACAGGAAGTAAGAAAGACACCTAATGGTGGAGAGAAGTACTGTACCCAAAATAGGACAAAATACCCCAGCGGGCAGAGTACTGCAGGGACTAACCCTCTGGCACCATCGCGTGTCCAAATTCTGAATTACCACAAAAGGGACAATTTGCGCCACTGTGTCCAAATTAGGTATTACAGCAACCAGACTGTACTCAAGTGTTTTTTTTGCCATAGCTGACACACCTTAGCAACTAAACTGATGCTCACATACACCATCACATAAGCAGGGCAAGTTTGTTTGCATAGCACATTTCCAAAAAAGGTGATTCAAAGTAAAATGTATTGATTTAAATAAAATTGTAACTTGGTAATAAATGAATAACATTTTTGATTGATGAATAATTAAAAAAAAAAACATAACTGAATTTAAAAAAATGTTTTTAAATGAAATCTTAAATTGATAAATTAATTTGATTTGAATATTGTTGATTGATTGAGGTATTGATAATAATTATAACAACAATAGAACTGAAGTGCAGTGACTGTTGAATCACATCGTATAACCTTTTTTCCCCTACCTAACTGCATTTCTTCGAAAATTGCACCACACTTACAAGTTAGACACATAGTTTATTTTTTGTCTACATTTACATTTCCTTATATAGAGCCAGAGTCAGCACCTGATTCCTTCAACGATGTCAGAGCCAACTTCAACCACGACCCCGCTCATGTGGGTTGAAGTAGCAAGCCATGCCACCATGGACATGACATTTCCAGAAGACTGAAAGACGGCACACGGGAGGCTGAAGAAACATATCCAGAACTGGCATGGAGAGGGTTTATAACCCAGGTGGGACCCACCAAAGAGCAGAAGATGATGCTGGCCTTGTGACTTCTTGTTCAGTACATTCAGCTTCTGTGTGACGTCAACAAAAAAAGTCCATGAGCCATTTGGGATCACAGCACAGGACCGGGGCCGTTCTACGGAGGGGGTTTCGCGAACTTCAATCCGATGAGACTGTCCGAAAAATCGAACGCCGCACTTACGCCATGAACACTGAATTATGGGGGGCTGGATGTCCCGTACTTCGGCTGAAGAAAGTACTCAAACGCGTCCCAGTAAACCACTTTAGCCGAAGAAAGTGTTCGACATTCGGATGAGGTATTTCCGCGTTCACCGGTCGTTCTCCGGAGGGGGTTTCGCGGACTTCAATCAAATGAAAGTGTCTGAAAATTGTGCATGTGAGAAAAGCGCGCGGGCCGCACCAAACTTTGATGTCAAGTAGGGGGCCACAAAACATCGCAATTGGCCCGTAGGCCGTGAGTTTGAGACCCACGTTTTAGAGCCTTGTTGCATCACCGCACTGAATTACATATTTTGATATTTATTCATTATAATGGATCAAGCAACACCGCTACATATAAGCAACAAGGCTAAAGTTTCCAGAATAAAATTTTAAGGGTGAAACTGTGATTTGTGTTTGAAGGAGTTCAATTCTGAGGATCAGAAAAACACCTCGTCACCACAGCCTTTTCCTCTTCTATCCAAGTTTGTTTTTCTTCAGATAGCTTATGGTCCTATGCTCAGCATCAGACTGTGTACATCCGTTGTTTTCATTCATTATTTGCATACTGCACACACATGAGCCTGTTGGTAACACAGTTATAGATGTATAAGTTAGCGATTCTAAATTAGTTTGAACTTGTAGACGGTGAGAAAGTGTGCGAAATGAGTCCATTTCTTTAGCCTCGCAGCCAACGTGTGACAGATGAAAACTCAGATTCTCAACAAACTTATTAGGCTAGAACATTCCTGGTGGTTAAGCTTATGACAAAGCCTTTTAAAATGTGTTTTTTTAATCCTGCTTGCAATGTGTCACAGGTGGCCGATGTCACCTATTTACTGGATTACATATTGTGTCTGCCAAGATTCCCATCTCTGACTCTTTACCTTCTAAATAAACACATATCTCCAGAGAAATAATTCAAACACAGCAAGTAAACACTTTGTATGTGTCTGGCACTCAATAATGCAATATGACACAGAAACAGTCAATGAAATCAAATTTTATTTTGCATTAAGTAATAGCTTGCAACGTATTTCTCATGTATCACACAGACATATAACACCAGGTAAAACCCTTGAGATGTTCATGCAGATGAAGAGTATAAGGTCAATGTTATGTGTTATGGTTCACCAACCAGCACAAAGAGGGAAATTACTAGAAGACAGAGTGGGGTGAAGTGGGAGGAACGGATAAGTTGTTCACCGCTGTCAAATATACTGCCCATATTTGGTTTTGTGACAGTGGGAGTCATGGTGGTAGTGGCCCAGGGGGTCATGGTGGTTTTGGTGGTATTAGTAGAACAAGTGCTATTTAGGTCGCTGTCCACTCCTGAGGATTTGTAGGTAACAAAGCCTGGTTCATTGCTGCCAGTGATGTTGGTGATCCAGTCCTGGTACTGGGACACACGGGTGTAGCCTCCAGGAGTCATAGGCCTGGCGCAGCCTTTGCCAAAACTCACAATTCCACTTTGGATCCACGTAAAACCGTTTTTTGTCACCAGCGGTGCCCCTGCGTCTCCCTGTGGAAAGAAATTGACGGTTAACAAATGGGACGAACCATGAAAACTAAAATATGCTTGTGCTAACAAAACTGTATAAAACAAATACAAATTCCAAGAATAATTATTAAACATTGTGGTTAAGGTAGAACAAGACTAATAAGTAAACAAGTGCATGATCTGCAGATCATTAATGTCATTTTGCAGATTTCCGGGATAGTAATTAAGATTTTAACATTATTTGGTATCTGGATATATAATTTGCCACGGCACTGAAATTGGAAGACAACGTACATGTTTCCCAGGACGCTGAACTGCAGTTTACCCTGCTTTCTGTAAAATGATTTCCTCAAGAAGGCATTACATAATTTCAAAAAGTGGTAGTCACCTGACACGCATCCTTCCCTCCCTCTCTGAACCCAGCACAGATCATGTTATCTGTGATGAAAGGATAGGCGCATTTACACTCATTGTTTCCAACGATTGGTACGTTCACTTCCTGGAGGATGTCGGCTCTGGAATCTGAATCCATTCAGAGAGATTTCAGAAGTAAATTATTCAAATTGGTGTATAAAAAAAGCACAACAGTTTGGATCATTTTGTGATAAAGGTATAAGGTCTGTGAGCTTACCAACTTGAGTATTACTAAAACCAGTGACCCAGCTGCTGACCCCGGAGTGGAACGTGCTCCCTTCCGAGGCCAAGCAGACCGGTTGTATGTAGTCTGTAAAATTCACCGGGGCCGACAGCTTCAGGAGACAGATGTCGTTCTCATAGGTCTGGGGGTTGTATGAAGGATGGCAAATGATATCTTCAAGAGTCGTTGACACTTCGTTAACGTTGGTAACCGACTGGGTGAGGCGACCCAGATAAGCCGTTATGTTAAAGAGTTCATTTCTACAAGACAAAGAAGTAAAATAATACATTTTAGTACGTTTTTTGCTGTCAGCATCCAGACTACCATCTCAGTTTTACAAATTAGGGATTTTGTCTTTCATGATGATTGTAAAAAATGTTGTTAGTTGATACCAAGTTAAAACAAACTGCAGTATTTACATCACATATAAATCATGCTGACCCTGATTAATAAACTAGGTGAGTAAATGTTTAACATGATTCTAGACTCATTCTGTGATTGTCTCTATTCATAAAAAGCTAATAAACCATTAACAGTTATTCCTCACCCTGGTACGCAGTGAGCAGCGGTCAGCACCCACTGATCGTTAATTAGGGACCCTCCACAGAAGGGACCGCCAGGTTTGTTTAAACTGACAAACCAGGGCCAACTTCCTGGAGACGCATTTTGACCTCCCTCAATTCTGGTGTTTTTTGGAGCCTGGCCACATACTGACAGAGAAAGGAGAACAAAAGAGAGTTAAACACGTAGTGTTGTGCAACAAGTCGGCTAAATAGCTGACAAATGGTGAAAGTTGAAGAACTAGTAATGTTGCTCTTGGATGTTTACCTGGCTGCTGTGAATGACATCCTGAAATGTAAAACACAGAGAGGAAGAAATTAAGCAAACCTCTTCAGGGTGAAGTAGATGAAGATTAGCATTCCCTAACACAAACCAAAAAATAACCATTTCAAAACTGTTTTGGAGAAATCTGACCCAACAGCCGATTTGTTAAAGCACAAACAAAATTGGCGCAAATACCATGAGTTTGCTGTATGACATTCCTCTACTCTCTTTCACTACATGTATTGTATCTATACATAAATAACATGAAGTAAACTAATTGAAACGTTTCTTAACTGTCGGACCTGTTAATTTTGCCATACTTTGCCAAGTAACTCCACTGAACAATGAGCACTCACTTCATCAGGCATCTCTGGGATGTAATTTGCTTAACAACAGATAGTTTAACAGTTTGTTTCTTTGCTCTGGCATTGTCAGGACTTACATTTCTTTATAGTGCTGGCCTTATTTTAATCACCCACGAGGTTGTGAAAAAATGGCTGGTAGAAGATGGGAAAATCTTTAACTCGACCACGTTACCAACTTTTGTTAATTGCTTTCTTTAAATAATCATAGTTTAAAATGGAGAAACAGAAAAGACAGGAAGGGTTTTCCAAATGAAGCACACCTGATTACAACCTCTCTACCGCCATTTTAGAGACTTGAATTGATTAGCTTGTACACACGCTCAAGCTTTTTGATTACATTCTAAAATCATTCATTTGGCTTGTTTTAGTAGATTAAATATCCATCCATCCATCCATTATCACCCGCTTATCCGGGGTCGGGTCGCGGTGGCAGCAGGTTCAGCAGGCCGACCCAGGCTTCCCTCTCACCCGCAACACTTTCCAGCTCATTCTGGGGGATCCCGAGGCGTTCCAAGGCCAGCCGGGAGATATAATCCCTCCAGCGTGTCCTCGGTCTTCCCCGGGGCCTCCCACCAGTTGGACGTGCCCGGAAAACCTCTAATGGGAGGCGTCCAGGAGGCATCCTAACTAGATGCCCGAACCACCTCAGCTGATTCCTTTCGACACGAAGGAGCAGCGACTCGACTCCAAGCTCCCCCCTGATGTCCGAGCTCCTTACCCTATCTCTAAGGCTGAGCCCGGCCACCCTACGGAGGAAGCTCATTTCGGCCGCTTGTATCCGAGATCTCGTTCTTTCGGTCACGACCCAGAGTTCGTGACCATAGGTGAGGGTTGGAACGTAGACCGACCAGTAAATGGAGAGCTTAGATGAAATATTTGCTTTGTAATTTGAAAGACCAAATGAAAGATCAGCTTAAGAGTTCTGTTATTGTGACCCGGTAAAGGAGACCCTCTTCAATCTCATACTGAAAACTGTGAAGAAGCTATTTGATGGAGACAAGACGCTTATCACGTTGAAGAACGTTACTGAACTGCAGACTGACTTATTGGTGTCATGTTTTCATATTCGAATGGTTTCAAGAGTAACCAGATGGACATATGTTACTAAATATACGGTCTTTAAAGTCTCTCACATCAACTTAGGTTAAGAAGCCTGATAGTCTTGTACTCCTTCAACCCTTTATCAACCAAAAAATGAGTAATATTGTAAAGGAACGTTTCTTACCCACGGAGAAGAGGATGATCATCACCACAGCTGGACCACAAAGAAACTGGTAGAGACCCATTTTCACTGTGCCTCCTTCACTTTGTCCACACCGTTAAATACCATATTCAGAAAATGCAGCTCCGCCCACAGTATCACACCTTTCCAATGAACCATCATCATAAGTTGTTACCTCTTACCAAACAACAGAATTCCTGTTTTGAGAAACTCTGCTTGAGGCTGTGTCTGCAGCTTGCACTTGGCTGCACACTAATTACAAGCAACTATTTACGAGAGAAGAATGCAGTTACCAAAATTTGAAGTAAAATATGATTAATTCCCCACATACATCCTACATTTATCATTTATTTTACTCTCTACTTGCCATTGGGAACTTTAAATACATTGGGTGAATATTTGTTTAATTAATGAAAGAAGCTAACAGCTTTACACATCTACATTTTCACGGCTGAGTCACGTTTTTTAGCGGTGGAAGAAGTTCTCTGATCTTAAAGCCTACTTAGTTAAAAGTAGCTAATGCATAGTAAAGAAATACTCTTGAAAAATGTACAGTGCAAAAGTATTGGCATCAAAATATACTTAGTACCACTCTGCATAATGCTCAATGTCCCATTTCAGAATAAAATATTGTAAAGCAGGGAATAATGACCTGTTTTTCTTATGTACCGGTATCTGATGGGTACCAAAACGCATGTTCAGACATCAAAATTGGTAGTGAAAAGGTAGAAATGGTATTCAAACACTTGAACATTCGATGGTGTGGCGGCTAATGCCGTAAGATGTTGCAATATACATACGGCAACATTACCAGTAGTAAGATGTGTTATTGAGGTTATTGAGGTGTCATTTCTGTATTTCTGATGGACTTGAGAGCAGCTATTGCTTCATAGACAACGGTCACTGGTTACCATGGTAATTGGGGCACCAGGGTGAAGGGCAGAGGAGATCTTAAGAGTGCGAATGGATATTATATATAACTTCACACTGGTTATTAAAGAATATCTATGTGTAGATTATTGTTTAATAATTCGGTGTGGCTATGCGAAGCAGCAGGCTCATAGAGCAGCAAAAAAGATCCGCCCGGCCGTTTCACGGAAAAACGCGAAAAACTGTGAAAAAATCGCAAAGCCTATGGGAAAAATACTTTGAAACACTAAAGATCCCAAAGCGTAGCTCGCAGATGCATCAAAATACATCAAAACGTGCGGCCTGATCGGGAATCGTGTGCTATGACTTTTCTAAGAGATCGGACCGGCGCTTAGCCCCCAAAACCCCCCAAAAATTTGAGAAATTGTCCCATTCACTTGAATGGGGTTTCGGAAGAGAAAACGCTAATTAACGCTAATCTTTGTGCCCACACTGTGTCTCCATACATTAAGGTAGATACATAATTTAAAGTTTAAAACGTTAACACAAGGATGGAGCTTATCTGCCCAATTGGACATTTTTTCATAGCTAGCACAGTTTAGACAGAATCTTTGTTTGGGTTTCGGAAGATTTCCGGGCTGCTTCAGAGTTCATAATGGGTGTGTATGGCACAGAATGTTCAGATCTAGAGTGACAGAGCCAACTGCCAGAGTGAGAGGGCGCAACCAAAAGTCCTACAAAAATAAAATGGATTTTGCCACAAGTCTCACAATGTTCACTCTTTTTACACCATTTATGGATCAAAACGTAGGGAATCTTGTGCTCGTCCTCACATGTGTCGATTGAATCCACAATGTTTCCTACATTTGTCAGGAGAAGCCTTAACGAGGGAGCAAGTCCACCTCTCTGCCTCATCCGCCTCCATTCTAAAACCGAGCCACATTTTCTTTTTTGAAAGAAGTGAGAGCACTTTGTGAACTGTGATTAAGCCGTCATATCTAAACCCAAAAATACATTTAAGGACACGTACACGTTCACAAAAGCCTTGAGCCTCTCCTAACGTCCACACTTTTGTGATCAGAGTTATGGTTTTATGTGAAATTCCACATTTTGACAGGTTCTTTTTCATGAAATACCAGTTTAGTCAGACAAACAGCTGCTTCAAATGAGCTAATCAGGGCAGCTTAACCAACACGTGCCCTCTCGCCATGGCAACCAGTGATACACACGGAGGAGAGATATGGAAATGTGGATGTGTCTCTGTGTCCACAAATACACACACAGGAAGGAAGCCAGTCAAGGAGGCTTCCTTCCTGTGTGCTCTCTGCTTATGTCTCCCCCCCACCCTGCGCTCTGCTCTCTCTTTATATCTCACCCCTTATGTCTATGTGCACGTGTCAGTGTGCGCGCGCGTCAACGGCCGATTGCCGACTCGCACGTTAACCGTCACATGCATGCGCGGTAACCGCAACGTGCACGCGAGCGAACGACCACCGTCACGTGCACCCGTGGGGGCTGCCACTGTAACTTAAAATGCAACTGTAACTTTAAATGTAACTTTAACTTTAAATGTAACTGCAACTTTGGTTAACTGTAAAGGATTGTGTTTGTGTAATCAAATTCCTGACTCCTACCTCATTCATTTTGTTCCACTTGTTAGGGTTGCTTCTCTTCAGGATTTATATGTGAGAATCTTCAGGAAAATATCCTCAATCAGCTCTGTTCTCTTTTTGTTTCCAGTGAATTTTGTGGTTTTCTAACTCGCTGAATTCTGTTTTTTTTAATAACATTTTCCCCCTTAATTTCTATTTGACAATTTCTAACACCTATTTTTATAGTAGAATGAACAGAAACATTAATTTGCAAACATAAATTAGTTTGCTAATATGTGCAATTCAGTTATTGGTTTATTATCCGAAGATATATGGCGTCCGTTCCATCTGGCCTGTATCTCTATGAAGAATGCAAGGATGAAACATTGCAGATAGTTGAGAAGGAATGAGGATCGCACCAGTTACCCATCACCCATCAAGGATTGTATGACATTTAAAATGTTGTGCAAATGTAGAGTATGACTGCACCGGTGAAAAGGTCAACTCTAGTTTATGTGTGGCACACCTGTGTTCTGACACATTTCTGAAAAACAAAAGACAATACAACATTTCCCAAACTTTTTCAAACAGTGAAACTAACATCAATCCAATCATCTACATTTAAGAGACACACAACTTCCCGCTGAAAAGATTAGTTTTTTGCTGATCCCCAGTGGTTTTATGTCTCACCTATTGCTACAGTGATGTATTGGTGTACCCCAGGACATTGTGACATCACTGTTGGGTGTGGTTACAGGTGCAACAGGATATATTTTTAATTCATGAAAAGAGTTGAGAGAAACATTTGCTCTTTGAAACCTTAAGCCTTAAACACCAACCAGCACATAGAGGGACATAACTAGAAGACAGATTGAGGTGAAGTGGGAGAAATGGATCACATTTTCACCACTGCCAAATATACTGCCATCCTTTCCAGTAGGGCATATGCTAGTTGGGTATGGTGAGGTGGTGGGGGTTGTGGTGTGAGTGGGAATCATGGTGATATTGGGGGTTGCGGTGGGGGTAGAACAGATCACATTTAAGTCGCTGTCCACTCCTGAAGATTTGTAGGTAACAAAGCCTGGTTCATTGCTGCCAGTGATGTTGGTGATCCAGTCCTGGTACTCGGACACACGGGTGTAGACTCCAGGAGTCATAGGCCTGGCGCAGCCTTCCCCAAAACTCACAACTCCGATCTGGATCCACACAGAATCTTTTTTTGTCACCAGTGGTCCCCCTGAGTCTCCCTGTGGAAAGCAATTGACAGTTGTTGAATCGGTGAGTGTATCTTCTAGTCTAGGAAGCACCAACCTTTCTGAAGCTACCTTTAATGCTGTTTGGGAACTCTCAATCAATGAATAGCTCTATGATGTATTTAGCATAGCTTAGCACAAAGACCGGAAGCAAGGGAGAACAAATACATATCTGTTCTTCAGAAGTTTTGTTGTTATGTCACTGCCAGAAATTGTAGGTAATGTTAAAGGTTGTTGCAACAAAGAATCTGCAACAAAAAAACTGGGACAACCCATGAAAACTAACAGAAGCTAATGCTAACATAACTGGATGAAACTAACAACAATCCGAAGACTCATGTGTGACTGAAATTAATACTCATTTATCTTTTGTTGGAGTCAAAGACAAACTAGTAGACGTATGTGTGATATGCAGCTCATTTATATTGCAGATTTCCGGGATATATAATTAGGATTTTAACATTATTTGGTATCCATTTGTATGGATATGAAATCTTCCCATGTGACTGAAATTGGAAGTACACATTTCACAGGACGTTGAACTGCAGTTTACTCTGCTTTCTTTCGTCTCCCAGTAAAGTTATTTGCTCAAGAAGGCATGAAATAAAAAAATAAAAATAGTGGTCACCTGACACGAATCCTTCCCTCCCTCTCTCAACCCAGCACAGATCATGTTATCTGTGATTTCAGAATAGGCGCATTTGCACTCATTGTTTCCAACGATTGGTAGATTCACTTCCTGAAGGACGTCGGCTCCGGAAATTGAATCTATTCAGATACATCAAAAGGTGAGATTCAAATTGTTGTGTAGAAAAAGACAATACCCATCAGTATGCATTTCTTTGTAATAGAAGTGTACCGTCTGTGAGCTTACCAGCTTGAGTATTACCAAAACCAGTGACCCAGCTGCTGACCCCGGAGTGGAACGTGCTCCCTGCCGAGGCCAAGCAGACCGGTTGTATGTAGTCTGTAAAATTCACCGGGGCCGACAGCTTCAGGAGACAGATGTCGTTCTCATTGGTTTGGGAGTCGTAGAAAGGATGGCAAATGATATCTTCAAGAGTCGTTGACACTTCGTTAACGTTGGTACCCGACTGGGTGAGGCGACCCAGATAAGCCGTTGTGGTGAGGAGTTCATTTCTAGAAGACAAAGAAGTAAAAGAATACATTTTAGTACGTTTTTCGCCTTCAGTGTTCCAGACTACCATCTCAGTTTTACAAATGAGGGAGTATTTGGACTTCATGTGCATGATTTTGTTTTTTATGACAATTGTCCAACATGTTGTTAGTTGATTGCAACCGTTATTCCTCACCCTGGTACGCAGTGAGCAGCGGTCAGCACCCACTGATTGTGAATTAGGGACCCTCCACAGAAGGGACCGTCACCATTGTTTAAACTGACCAACCAGGGCCAACTTCCTGAAGACGCATTTTGACCTCCCACAATTCTGGTGTTTTTTGGAGCCTGGCCACATACTGACAGAGAAAGGAGAACGAAAGAGAGTTGAACATGTCGACAGCTGAATAGCTGACAAATGGTGAAAGTTGAAGAACTAGTAATGGTGCTGTTGGATGCTTACCTGGTTGCCGTGAGTGACATCCTGAAATGTAGAACACAGAACGAAATTAAGCAAACCCGAAGACGTGCATTTCCGAACACAAGCAGAAATCACCGTTTCAAAACCATTTTGGCCATTTGGTTGATTTTGCCATACTTTGTCAAATAACCACTAATGAACAATAATCAGAGATCTCTGGGATGTAATCTGCTAAACAACAGCTAGTTTAACAGTTTCTTTTTCTGTTTCTTATTTAATATCTTGATAGTTAATTGTTGTACTCAGTTATGTTTTTTTTATATTTTATGATAATGGTAAATTATTTTAGACTATTACCACAATTCAATATTCCTATAATGTTTTCATAATACTGTCAACGTTCTTCATAGTGCTGGTCCGGTTTTATTGAACCACGAGGTTGTGAAAAAAATGGCTGGTAGAAGATGGGAAAATCTGAACTCAATCACGTTACCAACTTTTGTTAATTGCTCTCTTTAAATAATCATAGCTTCAATCTCATACTGAAAACTGTGAAGAAGCTATTTGATGGAGACAAGACGCTCATCACGTTGAAGAACGTTACTGAACTGCAGACTGACTTATTGGTGTCATGTTTTCATATTCGAATGGTTTCAAGAGTAACCAGATGGACATATGTTACTAAATATACAGTCTTTAAAGTCTCTCACATCAACTTAGGTTAAGAAGCCTGATAGTCTTGTACTCCTTCAACCCTTTATCAACCAAAAAATGAGTAATATTGTAAAGGAACGTTTCTTACCCACGGAGAAGAGGATGATCATCACCACAGCTGGACCACAAAGAAACTGGTAGAGACCCATTTTCACTGTGCCTCCTTCACTTTGTCCACACCGTTAAATACCATATTCAGAAAAATGCAGCTCCGCCCACAGTATCACACCTTTCCAATGAACCATCATCATAAGTTGTTACCTCTCACCAACCTGCCCGCACAACAGAATTCCTGCTTTCAGAACATGAGGCCGTCAAACGTGTTTGCCTTGATGCTTGTCTTTGTCTGCAGCTTGGACTTGCACACTAAATAAAAGCAACTATTTACGAGAGAAGAATGCAGTTACCAAAATATGAAGTAAAAAGTTTAATTCCCCATATAAGTCGTACATTTTCATTATAATTTATTGTACTCTCTACTTGCCATTGGGAACTTTCAGAGACATTGGATGAATATTGGTTTTATTAATGAAAGAAGCAAACAGCTTTATACGTGTACAGTTTCACATTCTTTAGTTTCTCAAGGAGATAAAGCAAGAAGACGTCAGAGGAGGTCGGATCTCTGATCTTTGTCTCTAGACTTTTGACACTGAAGGGAGATGGAGATGAGGATACCAGTGGAAGCCAACTCAACTGCCACAGAGTGAGAGATGGAAGAAGGTGATTCAAACCCGAGATGCAGAGATGCCAACAGCGGAGCAGCAGCCACCTCATACAGCTTAACCAAATCTGAACCGACAGGGGAAAACAATACAACGTCCAGGTGTAAATGAGTTTGATGTTTCTGGGCCAAATAGATTCAGACAATGAAGCAATCTCAGATATATATAAGCAATCTTAGATATAAATATTCATGAAACGGATCAATCGGCTTAAGACCTAAGGATCTAAATTAAATTAAAAATAGAACTGGTATACAATGTCCCTGCTTCTAAATCTTTTAACTGCTGAACGGTGCATTGGTAAATTGGATTGATAGACGTCAATCAATGATCTGAGTCACTGATTCTACCTGGTCACATGCAATATTTGTAATTTATTTGTGGTTCATTGTTATTCATTGTACTCTTCATCGTATTCTTTATTTATTCCGTTCATTTAGTTATTTTCTGTTACGTTGGTAGGTAGTCAAAGAATTTTGAAAAAATCATTTATAAAGAACTTAATCATTTGATTGATTCCTATCAAACTTCCCAGAAAATGGACCCCCGCTCATCCTTCTGGGTGACTTTAACATCTAGACTGAGAAGTCATGTGACCTGCTACTCTTACTGTCTTCCTTTGCTCTCTCTCTCAGTCCTTCCCCTCCTACTCACAAAGCTGGCAACCACCTTGACTATATTTTCACCAGAAACTGCTCTACAGCTAACCTCACTGTAACTCCACTTCATGTTTCTGACCATTTCTTCATCTCTTACTCTCTCCCACTCTTTGGAACTGACAACCCTCCCACAACGGACTCTGCACCTGTCCGTCGCAACATCCGCACCCTCTCACCCTCCTCTCTGGCCTCCTCTGTTCTGTCAGCCCTCCCCTCAACCGATTCCTTCGCACTCATGCAGCCTAACTTCGCCACTGACACTCTTCTCTCTACGCTGTCGTCCTCTCTTGATTCTCTCTGTCCTCTTACGACTCGAAAGGTCCTCAAGTCCTCTCCGGCTCCGTGGCTATCCGAACCGGTGCGCGCCGAGAGAGCCACTATGCGAGCAGCGGAAAGGAAATGGCGAAAATCCAAACACGCCAGTGACCTGCTTGCCTATCAATCTCTTCTCTCCTCCTTCTCTGCGTCCATCTCTGCAGCCAAAAGTCTGTTCTATCAATCCAGAATCGAATCCTCTTTATCTAACCCTAAAAAGCTCTTCTCAATTTTTTCCAACCTCCTTGACCCCCCTGGTCCCCCACCCTGGTCTCTCTCCTTCCCTTCCTCTCCAAAACTCTAGAGCGAGCTATCTTTAACCAAGTCTCCTCCTTTCTTCACTGTAACAACCTTCTAGACCCCCACCAGTCTGGATTCAAGACAGGCCACTCAACAGAGACTGCCCTCCTTGCTGTCTCTGAGCAGCTTCACACTGCTAGAGCAGCCTCTCTCTCCTCTGTCCTCATCCTTCTAGACCTTTCCGCTGCCTTTGACACAGTGAACCACCAGATCTTCTTGTCCTCCCTCCAGGACCTGGCTATCTCAGGCACCGCGCTCTCACTCTTCTCATCCTACCTCACCAACCGCTCTTACCGGGTAACCTGGAGAGGATCTGTGTCTGAGCCTTGTCCTCTGACTACTGGGGTCCCTCAGGGTTCAGTCCTTGGTCCTCTTCTCTTCTCTCTGTACACCAACTCTCTTGGCTCTGTCATTCGCTCGCATGGCTTCACCTACCACAGCTATGCTGACGACACCCAACTGATCCTCTCGTTTCCCCAATCTGAAACACGGGTAGCAGCACGAATCTCTGCCTGTCTGACCGACATCTCTCAGTGGATGTCCGCTCACCACCGGAAAATTAACCCGGACAAGACTGAACTTCTCCTCCTTCCAGGAAAATGCTCTCCCACCCACGACCTAACTATTAACTTCAACAACTCAGTGCTGGTTCCGACTCCGACTGCCAGGAACCTCGGAGTGACGCTCGACAGTCAACTCTCCCTGACTGCCAACATTGCCGCAATAACACGCTCCTGTAGGTACATGCTGTACAACATCAGGAGAATACGACCCCTTCTCACTCAGAAGGCGGCACAGGTTCTGGTCCAGGCTCTGGTCATCTCACTGCTGGACTATTGCAACTCCCTCTTGGCAGGTCTACCTGCTAATGCCATTCGACCTCTACAGCTCATCCAGAATGCAGCTGCTCGACTGGTCTTCAACCTACCGAAATTTACCCACACTACTCCGCTCCTCCGCGACCTTCACTGGTTACCGGTGGCCGCCCGCATCCGCTTCAAAACATTGGTACTTGCGTACCGTGCTGCGAACAGATTGGGTCCAGTCTACATCCAGGACATGGTCAAACCGTACACCCCAGCTCGTTCACTTCACTCGGCTTCTGCCAATCTGCTTGTAGCTCCTTCACTTCGAGCTAAACACTCAACAAAGTCACGACTGTTTGCTGTGCTGGCTCCTCATTGGTGGAACGAGCTCCCCATTGACATCAGGACAGCAGAAAGTCTCTACATCTTCCGTCGCAAACTAAAAACACATCTTTTTCGACTATACCTTCAATAGGTAGCACTTAAATGCCGTAGGAGCACTTAAATGTCCCTTACCAATAGCACTTTGTTGTTTAGCACTTTAGTAGCACTTAAATGGCACTTACGGATAGTACTCTGTAGTTTAACTTTATTGAAGAAATTGTACTTGCTTGATTCTTGTTGTTCTGAGTTTGGACTCATGGTTTAATGCACTTATTGTAAGTCGCTTTGGATAAAAGCGTCAGCTAAATGACATGTAATGTAATGTAATGTAATGTAATTTGTGTGTTACATGAATAAATATGTCCCGGTACTTACCAATTACAGCCGTGTTTAACTGTCTGTCTTTTTGTGACGCTCTTTTCACAGTCCAGAGTGAATCACACTTTCAAAACTCACCGTCTATTGTTATTGTCTAATTTAAGCTGCTCATTGTTCAGCAGAGTAAAATCTTACATAATCTTTGTTGTGACACACAGGTGTGTTGAAATGTCTTCTTAGGACTGTGTGTGTAACCTCCCGACTCCCTCATTCATTTTTTTCCGCCGCTTCTCTTCTTCAGGATTTATCTGCACGAATCCTCAAAGACTTGCAAACATCTGGAAAATATCCTCAATCAGCTCCGTTCCCTTTTTGTTTCAAGTTAATTTGTTTTCTAACTCGCTAAATTCAGTTCAGTGTTAAAATAAATCAATAAAATATTCACCTGAATTTCTGTTTCACAATTAGTAACACCTGCTTTTATAGCATGGACACAAACATGAATTTCCAAACATGAATTAGTTTTGTAATATTTGTAAGTTAATAAATTGTTTAAAATCCAAAGGCATGAGGCGTTTGTTCCATTTGTAGTTTCTAACTAGAGAGATTATGTCACCGTCAGGTCATAATCACGCTGGTTCTAGATTGTGCAATCATTATGCAACCTGAGAGGAGTTGTCACCCGGAAACATTTAATGTTTAATTTTACATTATGTCATACGGTGGTTTGTCTTTCATAGATACTAGAAATAAAGTAATAAATGTGCTAATTTCGGCATTAGCATTGGGTAAAATAAACCATCTTGCTCATAAAAACTATGACGTTTTTTTTAATTTGTTTGTTCGAGACAAATCTTGCGACCAGCGACGACGCCAAATCGTGCAAGGGAAAGGACACTATTTTAATATATTTTAGCGTTGTGATAATAATGTGCACTTCAGATGTTGTAACCAGACAAGCCTCAACTTCACGTGCACATTTGCAGTCGGTACAAACTTGAAAAACAAAAAGAAGGTTGTTGTTGTTTCGGTCCGTTGCTCGGTATCTATATGAAAAATGAAGTGTTACAAATAATTGTGAAGGAATGAGGATCCTACCAGTTTACGCCCAATAAGCAGTGAATGACTTTGAGTATGAATGTGCTGGTGAAAAGGTCAACTGTGTGTTATGTGTGGCACACCTGAGTTTTGACATATTCTAATCAATTCAGTTGGTGGAGTGATACGTAGAGTAAGTAGAGCTCCTGAAAACTACACAAATACATTTAATGTATGTTTTCATTGTCTATTTTAAATTATTATCCACTCTTAAACTAGAAGGCACATCCAAATATCCATTAAATGTGATTATTTTCTGATTATGTCTAGTTGGATTATTGTCTTACAGGGCATAATATCATCAGGTAATTTACGTTTTATATTTCACCAGTACTTTCTTATTTGAATGATCAAATAGTCTGTTAGATATATCAACAAATGTGTTTATTTCATGATTTTATCATTAAATATTTCTTAAAAACAGTTATCTGCAAGACAATACAATACATTTCACAAACTCTTCAGTTCTCTTCGTTTCACTTTCATATTTACATGGCAAGAAGAAGGCTCATTATAAAACGCAGTGTATGAGACATTTGCACTCTGAAACCTTAAACTGTTAAATAGTTAGACATTTTCACGTTTCTCCATCCAGCACATAGAAGGAAATCACTAGAAGACAGAGTGAGGTGTAGTGGGAGAAATGGATCACATTTACACCACTATCAAATACACTGTCAGTGGTTACGGTGGTAGTGGGAGTCATGGTGGTGGTGGGGGTTATGGTGGTAGTGGGGGTTGCGGTTGTAGTGGGAGTTGTGGTGGTAGGGGTAGTGGGAGTCATTGTGGTAGTGGGAGTTGCGGTGGTAGTGGGAATGATAGTGGTAGTGGGATTCATGGTGGTTACGGTGGTAGTGGGAGTCATGGTGGTGGTGGGGGTTACGGTGGTAGTGGGAGTCATGGTGGTGGTGGGGGTTGCGGTTGTAGTGGGAGTCATGGTGGTGGGGGTTGCGGTTGTAGTGGGAGTTGTGGTGGTGGGGGTAGTGGGAGTCATTGTGGTAGTGGGAGTTGCGGTGGTAGTGGGAATGATAGTGGTAGTGGGATTCATGGTGGTTACGGTGGTAGTGGGAGTCATGGTGGTGGTGGGGGTTACGGTGGTAGTGGGAGTCATGGTGGTGGTGGGGGTTGCGGTTGTAGTGGGAGTCATGGTGGTGGGGGTTGCGGTTGTAGTGGGAGTTGTGGTGGTGGGGGTAGTGGGAGTCATTGTGGTAGTGGGAGTTGCGGTGGTAGTTGGAATGATAGTGGTAGTGGGGATCATGGTGGTTACGGTGGTAATGGGAGTCATGGTGGTGGTGGGGGTTACGGTGGTAGTGGGAGTCATGGTGGTGGTGGGGGTTGCGGTTGTAGTGGGAGTCATTGTGGTAGTGGGAGTGATAGTGGTAGTGGGAATCATGGGGGTTGCGGTGGAAGTGGGGGTCATGGTGGTAGTGGGGTTTGTAGAAGAACAGGTACTATTTAGGTCGCTGTCCACTCCTGAGGATCTGTAGGTAACAAAGCCTGGTTCATTGCTGCCAGTGATGTTGGTGATCCAGTCCTGGTACTGGGACACACGGATGTAGACTCCAGGAGTCATAGGCCTGGCGCAGCCCTCGCCAAAACTCACAACTCCACTTTGGATCCACGTAAAACCGTTTTTTGTCACCAGTGGTCCCCCTGAGTCTCCCTGTGGAAAGAAATGGACGGTTGTTATAATAGGTGAGTGTATCTGCTAGTCTAGGAAGCACCAACCTTTCCGAAGCACGAACTCTTTAATGCTGTTTGGAACTGTCAATCAATGAATAGCTCTATGACGTATTTAGCATACCTTAGCACAAAGACCGGAAGCAAGGGTAAACAAATACATATCTGTTCTATTTTGTTCTTAGGTTACTGCCAGAAATTGTAGGTAATGTTAAAGAAGAAAAAAAAACAACTGGAACAACCCATGAATACTAAGGGAAGCTAATGCTAACATAACTGGATGAAACTAACAACAATCCAAATACTCAGGTGTGACTGAATTTAATACACATTTACGTTTTGGGTAGACAAAGACAAACTAGTAGACGTATGTGTGATATGCAGCTCATTTATGTAAATTTGCAGATTTCTGGGATATTAATTAAGATTTTAACATTATTTGGTACCTGTTTGAACGGATATATAATCTGCCCCACAACTGAAATTGGAAGACAAAGTACATATTTCCCAGAAAGCTAAACAGGAAAATAAAATCCTCAAGAAGGCATTACATAATAACAAAAAGTAGTAGTCACCTGACACGCATCCTTCCCTCCCTCTCTGAACCCAGCACAGATGACGTTATCTGTGATGAAAGGATAGGTGCATTTGCACTCATTGTTTCCAACGATTGGTACGTTCACTTCCTGCAGGATGTCGGCTCCAGAAGATACATCTGTTCAGAGAGATTTCAAAAGGTATGACTTAAATTGGTGTGCAAACAAAGACAAAACACATGTATGCAGTTTGCATTATTTAGTGATAAAGGTATACCGTCTGTGAGCTTACCAGCTTGAGTATTACCAAAACCAGTGACCCAGCTGCTGACCCCGGAGTGGAACGTGCTCCCTTCCGAGGCCAAGCAGACCGGTTGTATGTAGTCTGTAAAATTCACCGGGGCCGACAGCTTCAGGAGACAGATGTCGTTCTCATTGGTCAAGAAGTCGTATGAAGGATGGCAAATGATATCTTCAAGAGTCGTTGACACTTCGTTGAAGTTTGGACCCGACTGGCTGAGGCGGCCCAGATAAGCCGTTGTGGTAAAGAGTTCATTTCTAGAAGACAATGAAGTAAAAGAAAACGTTTTAGTAAGTTTTTCGCCTCCAGCATCCAGACTACCATCTCAGTTTTTCAAATGAGGGAGTATTTGGACTTCAGCAACACTGCTGGTCTGCATGTGCATGATTTTCTTTATCATGATTACTGTCCAACACATTGTTAGTTGATACCAAGTTAAAGCAAACTGCAGAATTTACATCACATATAAAGCATGCTGACCCTGATTAATAAACTATATAAGTGAGGTCATATTTAACATGATTCTCGACTCATTCTGTGATGGTTTCTATTAACAAAAGCTAACAAACCATAAACAAAGTTTGTCAAAGGAACCTTGCAATAGTTATTCCTCACCCTGGTACGCAGTGAGCAGCGGTCAGCACCCACTGATCGTTAATTAGGGACCCTCCACAGAAGGGACCGTCATCATTGTTTAAACTGACCAACCAGGGCCAACTTCCTGGAGACGCATTTTGACCTCCCACAATTCTGGTGTTTTTTGGAGCCTGGCCACATACTGACAGAAAAAGGAGAACAAAAGAGAGTTAAACATGTTGTTTTGTGCAACAAGTCGGCGGCTAAATAGCTGACAAATGGTGAAAGTTGATAGTAATGGTGCTGTTGGATTCTTACCTGGCTGCTGTGAGTGACATCCTGAAATGTAGAACACAGAGAAAAATAAGTTATGCCAACATCTTCAGGGTGAAGCAGATCATGATGTGCATTTCCACACACAAACCAAAGAGAGACTATTGTATCAGGAATGTTCTCTTGTATCAGGAATGTTCTCTTGTATCAGGAATGTTCTCATGTATCAGGAATGTTCTCTTGTATCAGGAATATTCTCATGTATCAGGAATGTTCTCTTGTATCAGGAATGTTCTCATGTATCAGGAATGTTCTCTTGTATCAGGAATGTTCTCTTGTATCAGGAATGTTCTCTTGTATCAGGAATGTTCTCATGTATCAGGAATGTTCTCTTGTATCAGGAATGTTCTGCAGTAGGTGATGGAGAGGGTGGTCCGGGTTCTCCAATATGAACAATCATTTCTTCAGTGTTCTCCTCTCCACCACCTGTTCCTGATAGTCCTGTTTGCAGCCAATGATGGAGCCGGCCTTCTTCACCAGTTTCAATTCCAAATGAATTATTTTGGACTATTTACACAATTTAAAATCCCCAAAACTGTAATACTGTTTAATAGTGTACATGTTCTTCATAGTGCTATGGTTGAAGGGCCTTGTTTTATTGACCCATAAGGTTGTGAAACAACGGCTGATGGAAGATGGCGGAAATATCTGATTCAGTATTATGTTGGTTCTTCACTCCACTGAACATCACCACAAATTAATTAATCACGGAGAAACAGAAAAGACAGGAAATGAAGCACACCTGATTACAACCTCTCTAACGCCACTTTAGTGACTTGAATTGATTAGATTTTTGATTACATTCTAAAATCATTCATTTGGCTTGTTTTAGTAGATGAACTATTAGCTTCGATCAGCCTAAGAGTTCTGTTATTGAGACCCTTATCAATCTCATACGGAAAACTGTGAGGAAACAATTTGATGGAGACAAGACTGTGGTGGCTGGGTGTGGTTAGGCTCAGCTGCAGAGGGTATGGGGGAAGTACGCTCAGGGAACGGCACCAGGTGGAGGCCTACTTGGCCTCACCTGGGTCTAATGATGATTGCTCCCATTATAAGTGTGCAGGTGGACAAAGGAGCGGGGTGCTGGGATTCGATACCTACGCTGCTATCCACAGGAGTAGATCAGCGGAACGCACTAGGAGACCGCATCCGCCTGGAATTAATAAAAACACCCAACTAGTGCCTGTCTCTATTGTCTCTGTGCTAGGGGAAGACCACCCGCGGTAACTCATCACGTTGAAGAACATTACTGAACTGCAGACTGACTCGTTGGTGTCATGTTTTCATATTCAAATGGTTTCAGAAGTAACCAGATGGAGATAATTTACTAAAGATAAGAGATATGTTACTTAAGATAATCTTAAGAGACTTGGCTTCGTCCTGGCATCTAAGATTCAGCTGCACCGCAAGACCGATTACAGAGACCCCCAAATCAGTCTTGTATTCTTTCAACCCTTTATCAAGATAAACATGTGCAATATTATAAAGAAAAGTTTCTTACCTCCGGTTAAGAGAATCATCATCACGGCTGAAGCACAAAGACAAAACCGGTAGAGAGCCATTTTCACTGTGGCTCCTTCACTTTGTCCACGCCGTTAAATACCATATTCAAAATGCGCAGCTCCGCCCACATTAGCGTAGTTTCCAACTCATCATCATAAGTTCTTATCCAGAACCAACCTCCCCACTTAACAGAAGAAGTCCTGCTTTACATGTTTGACTTGATGATGTCAAATGCCGGTCTTTGTCAAGCTTCATTACAGCATCTAATCATTAGAGAAGAATGCAGTTCCCGTCATATTAAGTAAGTGGTGGAATTACCCATGCAGGTCCTACTTGAACACTTTAAATACATTGGATGAATATTGGTTTAATTAATAAAAGAAGCTAACAGGTTTATACATGTACATTTTCATGGCTGTCACGTTGTTCAGCCGTCGAAGAACTTCTCAGATCTTACAGAGTAAAAAATGTACACTGCAAAAGTACTGGCATTAAAATATGCTTCTTACCACTCTGCATAATGCTCAGTGGCCCTTTTCAGAATAGTATATATATTATATTGTAAATCATAGAGGGAATAATGACCTGTTTACATTCTTTCTTCTTCTGTACCGGCGAAAATCTGGTTGAGAAAAAAAATACAATATTTGCGAAAAATTGTACTTGGATTCACTCACAGTTTAAAGTTTGAATTAATTTAAAAAGATCAAAACCCAATGGCTCATGTGACAATTGGTTGCAGCTTGTTGTTGTTTATGTCTGTTTATTTATTCTGAGAGTACGGCCCCCGAAACCAGTTATTATCTTTAAATATTACAAGTTTGTTGTTGTAAGGACAATGAATAGTGTGACGACATATCTGAACTTATCACAACGAATAATAATTTTAATTTCTTTTATCCATTTGTCTGGATGTTGGTCGAAGATGTTCGCCAAGAAAAAAACAGTTATATTTTGTGTGCATGTTTTGATATTCATGAACCATATTTATTCTGTTTCTATCGAGACGTGATGGTTTTCAACATTTAGGCTCATTAAATAATTTTCCTGTGTATTGTAGAGGTAATGTGACCCTTGACCCTCATTTAATGATACGTTGCTTTGTGGGACACATTAAGCTTCATTTAAAGCTTTATTTACAATGCATTTTATCTTCTTATATGGCCTAATTTTGTTTTCTTTGTACGAGAAACAAACAGTGATTTGTAAAGAAGTAAAAACACCTCGTCACCACAGCCTTTTATTCCTCTATCCAAGTTTTGTTTTTTCTTCAGATGACTTATGGCCTTAGCTATTTCATTTACCCGTGCTTGATCCATGAGTAACAATAACTCATTGTGCCAAACAGAAGTGAGATGTTTCTTGCCGTAAAGAGTGCTTTGTTTTCATTGGCTCTTGTTCGCTCCACTACGTCGAGTCGATCAAAGTCTCGAACAACTTTTGTTAAGACGCCGACGGGTGTGTCCACTCGTTCTGACCGATGACATTTTGGTCTCCGCCCATTCATTTTGTTCCACCTGTTGGGACGGCTTCTCTTTCACTTTTTTTTACGGACTTTTGAGGAAATTATCTTCAATCAGCTCTGTTCTCTTTTTGTTTCCTGTGAATTTGGTTGTTTTCTAACTCTCGAAAATGCTGTTCAGTGGTTTATTTTGTACCTTTTTAAATTCTATTTGACAGTTAGTAACACCTGCTTTTATAGCGGCGTGAACAGAAACATGCATTTGAAAACATACTTTAGTTCAGGTAATATGAGTTAATAAATTGTTTAAAATCCGTCTCTAGTTTCTAAACTGGAGAGATTATGTCACCGTCGGGTCATAATCACGCACGGCAGATCAACTGGTTCCAGATTGCGCAATCGTTATGCAAGAGGAGTTGTCAACAGGAAACATTTAATGTTTAATTTTACATTATGTCATACGGTGGTTTGTCTTTTATTGATACTAGAAATAAAGTAATACATTGTGCAAATCTCGCATGAGCATTGGGTAAAATAAAACGATGACGTGTGGAGGTATAGAGCGGTTCTTGTATTATTTAGCCCCTTTGGTAGTACGTGCAGCTCATGCCAGGAAGAAGGCTGCTGCTGCGATGATGATGATGTCAACAGCCGAATACAAAAAGAGGAATTTGTTTGTTCACATCCTCCTGAAGTAGAAAAATAAAAGAGGCGATCTTGCGATGGGACCACACCAGCGGCGACGTGCCAGGGTTTCAAAGTGTGGGGGAGTGGGGTGTTCCTGGTACAGTAACCGTGTCAAGGAACTCAATAATACCTGCCGTTGGTCATTAATAATAATAACAGTGTGCACTGCAGATCCACCCCTACCTGCTTTTTATTTAAGCTTTGTAACGATGCAACGATGCGCGCTAATTTGGCGGAAGTTGTGGCGAGATGACGGATGCCTGTTGCTTCATGTGCACATGTTGCACATTTTGGAGTACAAACTTTAAAAAAAAAAGAAAGACACAAGAAAGTGGGAACAAGAAGGTTGTCGGGTCGGTCTGTTGCTCGGTTTCTGTAATGAGGTTGTGATGTCGTGGAGGAATGAGGAGGGCACGAGTCACGCCCATCGAGCATTCCACCACAGTGACATTTGTTTATGAGTTTTTGGTCTCAATCTCAAGTTTCAAGTCTTCTTCGATACAGCGTGATGTTCATATTGTAAATTATGGTCATTTAGAGTCAAACAGATCATAAAGCAGGGTATGCTTTAGGGGCGGGGCTACAAGGTGATTGACAGGGTTGCTACCAGAGTCGTATACAACGTCTATATCACTCCTCCGCAGTCGAAATATGGTCACTTCTGTTCACTGGTTGCAAAAAGCCAAGATGGCGACGGCCAAAACGCCGAGCTCGAGGCTTCAGACTGACGTCGTCATGACGACTACGTCCACTTCTTATTTACTATCGATGCTAAACACCAGGCGGCAACCTCCGGCTCTGGAGACGGAAGTCAATGCCTGCAATCTGCATTCTTTCTAATGGCCTCCAGGGGGCGACTGTGTACATTGAGAGCAACAAACAGTCAAATGCCTTTGTATTTGTACACATACTTGGCTAATGAAGCTGACTCTGATTCATATATCGTTGAGTATACAGGTGTCAATGATGAAAGGGTGAATATAAAAGACGGGTTTGGTGAACGCAAAGGAGGGATGCAAATCAACGGTCCGATTTAGATTGACAGGTGGAGGCTGCGGCGCGAAAATGAAAGGTGGATTCTGGACTAATGATACTGATTAACTGATGCAATCACATGAAACCTCCTCATCCCTCTCAATCACACTGACGGGGGGCAGAGGGACGGTATTGATCTTGGAGGTGAGCCGTGAAGAGGGCAGGTCTCCTCTCTGTGTGTGTGTGTGTGTGTGTGTGTGTGCGTGTGTGTGTGTGTGTGTGCAAAGAGAATTCCTTCTTCCTCATATTCAAACCTCTGAGTTATTGAATCCCATCGCTGCACTTGTTAAACTAATCGAGCCAGTTGGGGAAATTGTCAAAATATAAAAATGATATCTCATTTTAAGCCTCGAGTCAGAAGAAGTTTAAATTATTATTATTTTTTTTTTTTTAAATCGGGGTCAGGCGCTAAACTGACGTTCCCACTAAAATGCTGAACCATTTAAGTTTTAATGAGCCAATCAGCCTGCTAAACATCCGCTTATTAGAACCTCATCTAAATGTTCATAGACATGAAATCGCAGTCGTCGATGATCAAACATCAACGGCGAGCGTCTTTTCCTCCCACGAGGTGACAATAATAATGTGCATTTATTGCTGATTTTGCTTCTCGCCGTGACAAAGACGTCAAGACGAGCGTCGTCATTGTTTATAACGCGCATGCAACTCCCCGAGGCCTCGATGAGTCGGCACATTCGACAGACGTGACTCAGAGCGGCGTCGTCATCATGCCCGAGTCATCCTTCAAATGCAAATGCTGGTGAGTAAATAAGGAAATCATACAATCGGAAATGATTTGAGCTATTGCTCGTTTATTTTTAGAGGATCTGGACCACAATGGGGTAAAAGATGGACCAGGAAGTAGGTTTAAGCTGATTGCATACCCAGGGCAGTATATAATAAACTATATATATTGTATATTAGGAGGATAAAACAACCTTGTGGTCATCAATAATTTGCACCAGAAGAGATATATAATAACACACTTCACTGCTTTCACAATCCCAGGAATAAACGCAGCGTAATATATAAATAAGTTGAAGTGCAACTTCACCACCAGGCCTGAGCTTGAGTCCACCCACTGCATCATTTTGAAAAATGCAAAGAATAAAAATGGTCAAGGGACTGAAATGTGTAACCACGGCCCACTCCAGCTGTAGGAGCTTAGAGAACATGTCCAGTATCTAGAGCTTAGCTAAAGGCTAAGGCTAATGTCTAAAGGCTAATGTCTAAAGTCTAAAGGCTAAAGTCTAAAGGCTAATGTCTAAAGTCTAAAGGCTAATGTCTAAAGGCTAATGTCTAAAGTCTAAAGGCTAAAGGCTGAAGTCTAAAGGCTAAAGGCTAATGGCTAATGTCTAAAGGCTAATGTCTAAAGTCTAAAGTCTAAAGGCTAAAGACTAAAGTCTAAAGGCTAAATTCTAAAGTATAAAGGCTAAAGTCTAAAGGCTAAAGACTAAAGTCTAAAGGCTAAAGACTAAAGTCTAAAGGCTAAAGTCTAAAGGCTAAAGGCTAAAAGCTAAAGACTAAAGGCTAAAGGCTAAAGGCTAAAGTCTAAAGGCTAAAGTCTAAAGGCTAAAGGCTAAAGGCTAAAAGCTAAAGACTAAAGGCTAAAGTATAAAGTCTAAAGGCTAAAGGCTAAAGGCGATCGGCGGCGTCCGACAACCAGCGATGACGACCGCTGTTCATGTTGATTTGTCTCGTAACTTGCGTTGTGTATTTATTACCTCATGTAAACAACAGTATGCCGCGATCTTTCCCCAGTTGCTTCCTGTTAAGAATGATGTTCTTTTTGAAAAGTCAGGAAATGGATGTAAAACGCACAGAAAATAAGGAGGTTTTTCGTAGGATGCCAGTATGAGTATACGTTGAAAATTAGCACCTATGGGACACTGAATTGACCCTGAAAATGTTAATCAACGAATTGGGGAAGCTTCGTTAGCGGCTATTCCTGGAACCAGTACAACCAGTACAGCAGGAAGGAAGAGTAAGAAGCAACGATAACAAAGAAAAAACTATAGATTTATAAATAATCCCTCCAAACTTTCTCTGCCTCGTCAAAACTTTGCTTCCCTTCGTTTTGCTTCACACATCGAGGCCGTTTATCTGCTTTTCTTTTCCCGGTTAATGAAATGTAAAATGCAGCCGGCGGCTCGTTCATCTCCACTCGTACGTTAGTCGGGTCAATAAATATCGACGGCGTCGACAGCCGCCCGACTGCTAATCCCCGGGCTAACACTTGTACTGCAGAGTGCAGTGTTGACTCGGATTGTGTGTGTGTGTGTGTGTGTGAGAGAGAGAGACGGAGAGAGACTGTATATGTGTGTGTGTGTGTGTGTGTGTTTCATCTCTTGGCATCTGATTGGTTTTTCCTGGTGGAAAAATGTGGAGGCATTCATATATATATATATATATATATATATATATATATATATATATACTGTATAAACATATATCATATTGATGCAGGTGCACTGGAGAGGCTTGGGTGGCGTCCTCACAAAGGGTTTTTTATTTTTTATTTTGGGGCTAATTAACAACGTTCACTATCATCTGTTCTGGCTGCTGACCCACACAGCGGAGTCCACGGCTCTCTCTCTCTCTTTCATCCTCTGCTTCCCTCTCCTCTCCCGCTGTGTCTCTTCATTCCTGTTCACACGTTTCAGGTTCCAGATCGCTGTTTGGATCATCCTCTTCTTTTTTTTTTTTTTTTTCACACAAAAGTTTGTATGATTTTTGTTAAAAATAGCATCGCTGGCACGAGTGTGGTGAAGATAAAATAACTTTTAATGACTCCGCGAGCCAACCGAGTTATGCAATGGGAGAGCGGTGGGCTGGAGCCGCTCTGCTCTTGTAGCCTGGGAGGAAAGATCTCTCATTCTTTATGGAAATGTTAATAAATCGAACTGTTTTGAAGCCTCGAGTTCGGCGATCTGGCCGTCGCCATCTTGGAATACGGCCGTCGCCATTGTTGTTGTTTTTTATTGTGCAACCAGTGAACAGAAGTTATCATATTTGGAATGCGGAGGAGGGACGTATATGTCTTTGGTAGAGGCAGCGACCTGTCAATCACCTTGTAGTCCCGCCCTAAAGCATCCCATGCTTTATGGTCTGTTTGACTCTAAATGACAATAATTTACTCAGTAGAGAGAATGCAGCTTTAACACATGAAGCATAGACTTCTATACAACCAGAGGAGTCGCCCCCTGGTGGTCAGGAGAGAGAATGCAGCTTTAACACATGAAGCATAGACTTCTATACAACCAGAGGAGTCGCCCCCTGGTGGTCAGGAGAGAGAATGCAGCTTTAATACATGAAGCATAGACTTCTATACAACCAGAGGAGTCGCCCCCTGGTGGTCAGGAGAGAGAATGCAGCTTTAACACATGAAGCATAGACTTCTATACAACCAGAGGAGTCGCCCCCTGGTGGTCAGTAGAGAGAATGCAGCTTTAAGACATGAAGCATAGACTTCTATACAACCAGAGGAGTCGCCGCCTGGTGGTCAGTAGAGAGAATGCAAGTTTAACACATGAAGCATAGACTTCTATACAACCAGAGGAGTCGCCCCCTGGTGGTCAGTAGAGAGAATGCAGCTTTAAGACATGAAGCATTGGTGTGTGATCATAAGAGTGCCATTTCTAGATTAAATTACCAACCCCCGAGTATGTTATATATATATATATATATATTTATATAATTCCGCCGTGTTTATTTCTGTCCTGACGAGAGTCGGCAGAGCTCTGTGGGAGACTTTAGAAAACTTCCCTCAGCTTCCACGTGAGCCCGAACGCGGAGTTTTTTTTTTTATGAATGCAAACTTATTCCTGTCTCCTCGGAGCTCTTTGTTGCTGCTGACTGACTTCCTGTTGTTGTATTTTGTGTGCGCGTCTTAGATTCTCCCTCCACCTTTTTTTTGGGTCTCGTTTGTCGCATCTCCCCGGTCTGTCTGTCAAATGTCATCAGAGACGCTTTCAGCCTTCACAGGAACCTGTGTAGTCATGTGTGTTGCATAAGGGTGTTATTTTAGTGTTTAATAGTGTGTGTGTGTGTGTGTGTGTGTGTTGAAATGAGCTCAAATCCACTTCAATCCATCTCTCTGCATTAATCAAGTGTTGGTCCTAATCCCTTTCTTTAAATAACACACACACACACACACACAGTCGTGTTTTCAATACCTTGTGGGGACATTGCATTGACCTTCCTGGAGACTTCCTCTTACCAGTAACCGCTACCAGACGAGTCATAACCCCGACCCTAAACTTGACCTTGACCCATGTCTCCACATCGGGACCGTGCGATCAGATTTATGTCCCCACAAAATGGGTAAAACACACACAAATGATATAGCAACAAAAAAAAATACACCAGAGGGAATGAGATTTTATTCACGGGGACATGCACACACTCCTGGTCCCTCATTATGCAAACCAAACACACACACACACACACACACACACACACATGGTGGATTGTAAAATTGAGAAAACCGTTGTGTCTTACATAAATTCACAGAGTAAAACACACACACACACACACACACACCTGTGTGGACCAAAAAACAAACGAATTCTTGTACTCCGGGCATTATGCAAACTTATTCAAACATCCTCCTACACGCATACACCTCCGACCACCTGCCAGACGGGTCCTCTCCTGGCTACACAAGTCGACCTGTGAGAGTACAGCGCTGTGTGTGTGTGTGTGTGTGTGTGTGTTGCATTTATGTCAAAGCCAGTAGTGTTTATTTTACCCTTGATCTGCTTATCTCTTAATAATTAAAAATGTTGAATCCTGCCGTGTCCAGGTGTTTTTCATGATTGATCTTTACTGTTTTATTGGACAAAAAAAAAGAAAGAAAAAACCTGTGAGCTGCCTTAATAACCATTTAAATAAAAAATAAAAATAGGGGATTTCTGGCCTATTGATGATAATAATCCCTTTTGCGTTTGTGCTCATTGAGGTTTTACCTTCAGGATTTTCATCAAAAAAACAAACAAACCTAGAGAATCAAAGTAAATGAGAGAAAGAAAAGTGCCAAGTCGTCTTTTATCATCGTTGGAGGCGAAATGAAGCAAAAACAATGAAAGCGTCATAATTACCTCTGAAGGCTGCAGCGGAGAGGTACCGATTGTCTTCATGCAGATTCCCCCGCTGTCAACAACCAAACAATAAACAACACTTGCAATAATTAGAAGTTCAGGTTGTTGTTGTTGTTGTTGTTGTTGTTTTCTTTGTACAATGTCAATGTTCTCTTGTTCATGTATTTTCAGATGAAGTCTTTTTCATTCACACGGGTCAACAACAGCCAAGTTATACAGCGTTTACTCACATTAATTAAAAATTAAATTGAAGGTGTATAGTTTTATTTGAATTTTTTTGCTTGAAATAAATCCAATATTTTTTTTTGTGGTTAAAAACAAAAAAAGACAATTCTGTTAAGTTTCAGCCAATATTATTTATATTTCTACATTATTTATTATTATTTAATTGTGGCTCAACCCTTTTGATTAATCCATTTTAAAGGCAGTCCAGGGTCTTGAAGTTAAAAGAGTCATTTCAAAAAATTCAGATTGACTTCAACAATTTGCTCATTTGTGTAATTTTTGCCTCAAATTGAGGAACTTAAAATGTCAACCCGAGGACAAAGAACACACGTCTGTTTCTCCTGAGGTTATCTCACTTCTTCACTCCCTCAGGCTGTGTGTTACGCAACAAAAGCTCCTCCTCCTTTTATTTTTTACATCCAGCACTTGTGTGTCGGTTCCATTACTTACTAAATAACTTTCTTCTCCTAAAACGAATTAGGAAACAGAATTAAGTCTCCTGCAAACGTGTGTGTGTGTGTGCATGCAAACATTTCTATTCTAATATATATATATATATTCACTCCAAAACATTTTAAAGACAATGAATCAATGTGTTGGACTTTTGGGAACGACATCAAGAGGCCAGATGAGCAGTTCTGTGCCATCGCATTAATAATTGAACAATAAACACTTTTGTGATAGAGATACGAACGTGTCCTCGAAAAAAAACAACTTGTTGAATTTGACCCGATTTTGAATAATTGATTTTCAACCGCGACGTAAGCAGCCAATGATATTTGGGCCGACACCAACTCTGGCGGAACTAATTAGTTTACACTTAACACTGAAGACCGTGCAAGGGCGTCCTCTCTCTCTCTCTCTCTCTCTCTCTCTCTTTTTCTTTCTGTCTCTTTTTCCAAAAGTCAATGAAGGAGAAAGAGACAAACAACCCACTTCCCTGATGAAATGAAAATAATTGAAACGAATGCTTCACCTTGAAGACACTTCCGTGGAGTTGTCCTCTGCATGCAAACCGAGTGGGTTTTTGTTTTTGTCATGGAGCCCAAAGAAAACAAACAAACAAACAAAAGTCAGAGCAAAACATTTCAACCAGATTATTTACGTTGTCTTAATGTGACTCAAATATACCTGGCAGCCTTTCCAGTGGCCTGGAGCCATCACCTCCTGTTATGATAATGATCCAATTATCTAACTACTAATTAATTTCACAATTTTCGAGAAGCACTTGGGGAAAGACACAGACACACCCACACAAGGAGAACTCTCCCTAAATAGTTGTTGCATTGGTAACACTTGTTTGTTGATACTGCAGGATTTTTGTTTTTGCAGTGTTGGTTCAAGTCGTTGTTTTCACTCGTCATCTTAACAAAAGGCGTTCGCCAATAAGCTGCTGAAGGAGACTTCCTAAACATCATCGCGCCACAAAGCACCGTGACTCGGGGGTTTGGTTTGCGGCCAAATGTGAGCTCTTTACTACGGACGATTTGCATTCTTGCTTGTGCACGGATTATGCCACGGAGGTTATGTTCAGAAGAAATCCCAAAGCCAACGGCGAAATCCCATTGGCTTTTCCCATTGGCGAAATTCCATTGGCTATTCCCATTGGCGAAATCCCATTGGCTTTTCCCATTGGCGAAATCCCATTGGCTTTTCCCATTGGCGAAATCCCATTGGCTTTTC